>NC_016501.1:1228131-1416324 GCF_000243375.1 Torulaspora delbrueckii | reverse complement strand
GTCATATGAAAAATAATAGAAGTAAATTATGCAACAATCTTACCACGTACATCAGCTCTGCAAGAAAGCACCTGAAACTGAGTTGTCAAGCAAGTGTAACGCCCCTGGTAAGTTCTTTTATACAAATTTGATTTATGTACATTACAACTTGTATTGCTTCCATAAAAGGCATTATTGGCAATTTCTTATGTGCGATCAGTTGATTCATGCAGTTCATTTAATCCTGCTGCCTTGCTTGATCCCTGTCCACCGCTTTAGGATACCGTGTAACCATATTGTTCCCTTCTTCTGCCTTGCGGTGTGCGCAGAGTACGTGCAAACCCCTTGTAATTATGATCCGAAACATATTACAAGCAAGTTGAAGGGATTTTAAACTTCGATTCTCTATTCCTTGTTCAATTCCTTTGAAAGGCAATTTACTTCCGCTTCCAAGTTGCAATTCTCTAATTGACGACTTTTCTCTAATCTAGCCTCCTACATGCACTATTGGAATTGCGTTACAGTTTTAACATATCTTTAGAGTCCTGTAATGGGGCCAGCGTGGTACATCTATATATGATCAATTTTGATTGTGTCAGTCTGCTTTGGCTGATAGCCACTCTCAGGCCAGTTTTTTGGATTAATTTCTTGAAAGCTACACCTAATGCCCAAAATATATATTTTGGGTCACCTGGCTGAGAGCCAAGTGAGCATTTTTTGTTCTTCTCATTATGTGGATATAATTCAAAATGGTTTCAACTAGTATGTTACACCCTTACAATCGCAAAAGTGCCTCGTTTCTACTTGGCTATGTTTCTAGATTTTGAACTCGCTGATAACTAACAAAGTATCAGCTGGCCTCCTTTCTCGCCCCTTTTCATGAGCTCTATAAGGAGCAAAATGGAAATCAAATCACTTCACATTTGCTGCCTGATTAATAAAACCTCACTATCCTTCCGCGCTCTCCAGGGATTTTATCGAGACTTTCTTACGTTGTGGAATGTCTCCTAGCGCAATAGACAAGTTATTTTCATTAATTAATCAGCTGTATAGCAGATTTTATGAAGCTTTTTTTTTTTCAAGGCCGTCAAATATATCTCAAGGATTGGCTCTCTATCCCCACAGGATGATGCATGCCACAACTAATATTACAAAACAGGACTGATGATTCTCTTTCTTGACTGCCTTTTTTTCCAGGTAGTCAAAACCCCCTCCCATCGGCTTTCATGGTGACTTTCAATATTCATCACTCAGCCAAACTGTTATGGGCCAAACCCGTTCGAGGAGAACTCCTTTTTTAAAATTTAGCGTCCATGTTATCTCTTCCGCTTACAGGAAGCTTCGCACGCAAGGAAAGCAAGTATGAAGAACCAATGATCTTGCCGAGAGCTTCTCTAAAATTGGCGGAGTGGCTAATGACATAACAGCCAATATTAGTGCTCATATTAGCACAATCTTTCCTTCACTTTTTTGCTCGCATATCTTGCCTTCGCTGCTTATCAGCTTAGTTTTCGAGATCAAGTTCGATTACACATTTCAAAAAATAAAGACTTGCAACGGCAAGTGCGGTATATTCTAAAGAGCCATGATATACTGTTCTCAGAACCGATGAGTCCAACATGTAGTATTCGTATTTAGCACACTTATATGATTGTCCCTTCTTGAACAAAGATATAAAATCAGATCTGGCATGAAGCGCATGCGATTAAGTGGCTTGGCTTATTTATAACTCTCTTTGGAACGAAGTATTTTTTTTCTTTTAGTTTGTGTAACTGCTATTAGGGGCGAGAATGCTTTAACCTTACAAAAAGGAAACGATGCGCGATGAACTATGTTGAGCAGTGTAAACAGTCCTATCCGTTAAACTGATCAAGTGCTAGGGCTGCGATTCACATACTTATGATTTGAGTAGACAGCAGACTCGGCACAGAGTTTTTTGAACTTGTTTCGAAAAATCTCATTTTTCTTCTGTGAAACGAGGAGTTCAGACTGATCTGTGAAAAGGGTTCACTCAAGATGTTTTTGCAACAGCAGCTCCAGGATACTCATGAGTGCCATGTCAATATCAAATTTCTTTACTAAGTCGGTGAACAGATGAATGCACTAGCTGCTTGCCTATTCGCTTATTATCGAGTTATCGAACAGGATTTCCCTTAAAACATTCCCTTAGGCGTGATAGCATTGAATAGTTAGTGCTCTCAGTGTACGACTTGAGTCAATCTCACCAACTTTGAATTTCTGCATCCTGGAACGAACTTGAAAAATCTACTTCTTGGTGAGGACGTCCCAAAGAAGAAGTCAAGCCGAGAAGACCCAGTGGTACCAACCACATCACGTGCTTCTCCCTTTGAGCTTCTTTTTGAGTCACTATATCTGAATTAGCTATTACTCAGCTCGTACGATACATGTCACGGTTGCTATAACAAGACAAAGAAAATTAGTCCCTGTACGATGAGCTGAGGCAATTAATAGGACACACTTCAAATCGGCGCTTTCAAGGCGCGCCATTACATATTCACACGCTTTATAAACATTGACGAATCGTCACGAACCTTTGAAATGCTAAAAATAGTTGACTTTTGGCCTCTTACAAGATATAGAGCCAAACGAGCAGCCTTTAAGTTAGCAGCCTCTTGCCAGTGCTCTAGCTTTGTCTGGTACGGACTTCATCGTCATTTTTTTGGAAAGCTTCAGTAATGCATTTTGAATATTGTAAAAGCAGAATACGAGACAATGGGATTAAAGCTTAGTATGAAGACTCCGAAAACTAATGAGTAGCTTTCAAATTGTATTTGTGGGGCAAGGTCCGGCTTGACACATGATATATCTTATGAGAATATAGAATATTCCGAATTTTTTTTGATGAAAGGTTAAAGTAGAATGTTTCCATCTAAGTGGAAAAGAGTCTCTCAAACCCATTACAACGATTTACTGATGTATTAGTAAAAGCAATGATTCAATTCTATCGAATTTTGTCGTTCTATATCTCTTCCACACCCCTCGGTAGTCCTTTAGGTATGTCGTCTTAAAATTAGCGACTGCTCAGGTATAGCTTATTACTATCAGTTATTTTTAAATATGGTATTTCAAAATGTCCATAGATATACTACGGATGAAATCCTTTATTATGAACAGATCAGATTCGATTGTAGAAGTTAACTTTCGGCTTGTTCCCTTTACTTCTCTCGATTTAAACCGATGATTTATTTGCGTTTCTAATAATTTTTGTGCGTCATTACAGAATCACAAACTTTTGTTCCAATAAGTGTCGGTACCCAACAACTTAGCTACCACTTTCATTATTGCTACACACTTTTCCTCTTGAAGCTTCTTGCAAACAATTTGGACAGCCGCAGCGCCTCCATTAATTTTTTCAGCTTCAAATGAATCGTAAGTGGCCTGGTCTTTTACATTGCGAGGTGTGTAAGATTTATCCTGAACGTCGACGGCCTTATCTGCCCTTGTAACTGGAATTACCCCTGCAGACCAATCTAAAGCATTGAAAACTGCGGTGTAGCCAATGTAACAGAATTTTCCGACCTCAACTCCAGAGTAAGGGCTGACTGGCATAATAATTGCGTCAATGGCTCTTCCAGATGAGGTTTGGTAGGCAGTAGAATTCCACCTTTCTAAATATTCTTTACAGAGCTTTGTGCGCTCCACTTGAAGATCCCATAACTCTGCTACACCCATATTCTTCGCAGTTTCGTACATTTTCATATATTCAAAGAAAGGTTCACCTGTTAAACCCGCATACTCTTTACAATGTTTACCACCATCACTCAAAAAGAACTCCCCAACTATGGCCGTTAGGCGTTCATGATTCAAAGGTTCCCACTCGATCACTTCATGGCCAGCCTTCTTCAGGCTCGCTATAGTTGTATCGATTGCTCTAGAAATTGCTGGGTATGGCTTTACCACGCCATCATCCTTCAAAACACCAAAGACCAATTTTTCGGGGAGCTCAGTATCCCTCCAGGGGATCTCTAGACATTTTGGGTCATGCAACCAGGGTTTGCCTTCATTGACCAGCGTCTTGCAGTATAATTCCAAATTTGATAAGGTTGTAGAGATCGGTCCGTTGACACTAGCTACAGATTCCAGGCCTGGAAGTCCAGAGCGGCTTCCAAGTGTTGGAAACCTGCCGGAAGAAGGTCTCAGGGTGAATAGGTTCTGCAAAGCCGCAGGAATTCTTAGCGAGCCACCAATATCAGAGCCTATACCACAGTATATACGCCCCAAAAGTGCTCCAAGAGCACATTCGCCGCCTGAGCTACCGCCGCTACTCAAGTCTCTGTTGAATGGGCTAACCGTCTCTCCATATATGTGGTTGATTGAGTCGGGCATCATCATTGCTACAGGTACGTTGGTTTTAAAGGAGAAAACCGCCCCCATGTCTCTTAACATAGACACAAGACACGAATCTTCTTCAAATTCAACCGGATTGAAGCTGAAGCCAACAAACCCAATGGTTGTCGCTTGTCCCTTCACGTTTAAATTATCCTTGAGAGATATAGGAATACCATGGAATGCCCCTACCAGCTCTCCAGTTCTGGCATAGATGTCATCCAATTCCTTTGCTCTTGCTAGTCCTTCCTCGAAAAAAACCTCACTTAAGCAGTTCACCAGTTGATGAGCAATCGATGCACGGTGACAGAAGGCCGATGTTACATCGTAGGCTGTCCAGGTCTTGGACTTAATATGTTTCGCTAAAGTGGGAAAGTCACTTTCTGTTATCTCAATCTCTTTGGCACTGAGAAACCCTGAAGAAACCGGCCAATTTAGCACGTCTTTAACTCCTGTTCCAGGGAGCTGATCAGCCTTGAGAAGCCATTCCTTAATGAATTTGGAATCTCTGGCTGCTCTCTTCTCCTTGGCTATATCTAAGTAGCTTTGTTTTGTCATTATGCACCTTTGTTGAGTTTATATTTTATCTGTGTTCTGCAATAGCTACAAGGACATATTGATCTAAAATAGTTCCTATCTGTGTGTGTCTGCGTGTATATATAGGAAATAGAAGAGATGTCTTTTAATGGATCTCGCGGCCTTCGAATCTAATCTAACGGGGAGCGAAGGCCGAAAATCAGCGAGATAGGTGTCTTGGCAACTTGACAACCCCCTCTATCACAGAATTGGTCATCGCCACATAATCGATTGGGTCGAATTTAGTTCTTTCTGTGCTTGACTCACGCGTCGCTCATCGGTGTAGATAATCTTATCTTAAGAATTTCGGGCTTTGGAAGATAGTCAAAATCTTTCGGGGTTCGAAACACGTCATAATATACTGCAGAGCCTCTCTAAACGTGATCAAAAATATGTTATCTTTTGTTTGTAAGGCCTATGGAAAATAGTTAGCTTTGAGTGTGGGTAGTAGATATCGAGTAGTTTCGAGTCTTTACCCCAGGGAGGCGGTTAGCGAGCCAAGATATCGCAATGTACTGAAGATTCATTTTGTCTTTCAAGATAGATAAGAAAGCACATTGTTGATTTGATTAATCAGATCGAAAGCCTGACAATGAAAATATATAATGATAGTCCATTCACCCTCTGAGAGGAGCTTAGTTGTTGTGCTGACGATTTTGATCTTACTATACAAAAACCACGGAAAGAAGCCATCAGAGAAATGTCTTCAGATTGTCTAGAAGTAGAACAAAAAGATTCGAAATGTTATTCGGACTCTCCAAGAGCCCAATTCTCTTCGTTATCATGGCCTGCACGGATTAAGGCTGTATTCTGGGGTAATCCTCCCGAAGATATGGCCGAGAGGAAGCTGCTTTTGAAGATCGATTTACTAGTTATGTCTTTTGTGTGTTTGAACTATTGGATCAACTACGTTGATAGATCGAATATAGCAAATGCTTACATTTCGGGGATGAAGGAAGATTTGAATATGACAGGCGATGACTTCAACGTCATCAACACGGTTTTTTACGTGGGATATATTGTGTCTATGGTTCCTAACAACATTATGTTGTTGAAGGTTCCACCCCGCTACTGGCTTTCCTTCTGTTGTTTTGCTTGGGCGATGCTTACGTTGGGTTTCTATAAAGTTACCTCGTATAAGCAAATGTGTGTTATCAGGTTTTTTCAAGCATGCTTTGAAAGCTCGACATTTGCAGGAACTCACCTTATTTTGGGATCTTGGTATAAGGAGCATGAGATCAACACAAGGAGTGCGACATTTACAAGCAGTGGTCTGATTGGCATAATATTTTCAGGATTTATGCAAGGAGCAATCTACACCTCCATGGATGGCAAGAGAGGATTAGCAGGATGGAGATGGCTTTTCATCATTGATTTTCTAATAACTCTCCCAATCTGTTTTATGGCCTTTTATGCTTTCCTGGCAGTCCAGACAATATGAAAGCTTCATTTTTCTTTTCAGAAGAAGAGCTGATTATGGCTAAAGCAAGGCTACCGCCCAGAAAAGAGACCAAATTAGATTTATCGGTATTCAAAAGAGTGATTGGGAGATGGCATTGGTGGCTAATTTTCTCTATTGTGGGTTTTTGGCGGGGAAAAATGAATCTTTCGCAACAAATTCTCTTTTTGCTCTTTGGCTAAAGTACAATAAATTTACTGTTCAACAAAGCAACCATTATCCAATGGGAATAGCTGCTGTTGGAGTCTTAGCCACGTTTACTGCTGCACTATACGTTGATCGTACAGGTGGAAAGAGACATTGGCAAATTGGTATACTGATAAGCTTGATATTGCTTGTTGTCTCAATCATGACTTTGGCGGCGCCATTAAAGAACAACGTCTTCTTTGTAGCTCAATACTTATCTGGTGCTTCATACGCCGGGCAAGCAATCTTCTTCGCCTGGGCAAATACTGTGTGCCGGAATGATATCGAGGAGAGAGCTATAGTGCTAGCGTCCATGAACATGTTCTCAGGTGCGATTAATGCTTGGTGGTCGATAGTGTTCTATCCTGCCACAACCGTACCAAAGTTTAAAAGGGGTTGCTACGCAATGATTGGTACCACGATTGCAACAGCCGTGGTTACAGCACTGATTGTTTACTTGCAGAAAAGAGAAGCCAGGTCCCATACAGTTGGTCCTGATAAGTTCTTACAAGGTGGTACTGTGACAGTCATAGATGGAGAAGCCTTGGAAGAGAACTCACTCAAAGTCAGTGTAAAAAAATCCGCTAGTGACAAGTTGCACTTTATCGCAGATTAGGATAATTTTTATACATAATTGCGGAAAGAGTAGAAATTACATAGTTGAAATAACAAGAGCCTAATAACTGGGATTTTATCATCAAACGATTTCTACTTTTAAACGAACGTTTTTCTAGGCTTTCAAGTTCTAGAGAACATGAGCAAGATGCAGCGGCAGCAGTACATTCGGCAACCGTAAGATATCCTATCATACATGACATGCCAGCAAAGCCTGAGCCTTGATGTATTGCTGCCGATAGGTATCGCGCTACGCCATAATATGTTAAGCATCCTTAAAATGAGTTTTTTCGTTCAGGAGAGGTTCGATCTTGAGTTCAGCCAGACGGCTGAATAATTAGCACTCTCGGAGAATAAAGAATTGAGGAAAAGTTCAGAGTAAAAGGTACTTTACTACTGTTCGTATGTTTCAACAGATAAAAATGCTGGTACTACCGTTTTTGTAGTACTTTGAGCTCTATGACAAGCAGTGACCGGAATCGACATGCCTTTGCAATTGGGCTCTCTTGTAACTCTGCTTTTAATGATCATTTGAGGCAAAAAGGCTACACTATCCGCTTAGATATGTGTTTGAAACTTTCTCCGAGATATCGTTCTCGGCAGTGGAACCATGGTATATATCTCAAATCTGCTGATGCATTCCGGGGATATATCTGGTAATATGGATGTGTGACCATCTTGGAATAAAAGTTGGGAGTTAGCACTTGGCCATGATTTTAGTCGATCAACGCTGTGATTTTTACTCCAATAAGCACCATCCGCGCAAGTGGCAGGAACAAAGGAAAACATGAATAGTTTCCGGTACTTCGATTAATGACTAAGGTCGCCCGTATCATACAACCCAACTTCTAGATAACAATGGTATCTTAGTACCTTTGGTAATTCAACCGATCATACCAAGGAACTTCAGACATATGGGCAATGGCGCGCATCTGCCTGACGTTCTTCGAGATGAACATTAAATATAAAATGGTGATACTTCCCAGTACTTTAGAAGTTGAGATGCAACCGCCTTTGATTTCATGACCGTTTATAATCCTCACCTAAAAGTGGATTCTACCGCAAACTTTTCCGTACGGTACCGAGAGATTTGTGCATGTCCCCCATTCACTGTATTTTGCACCTTTAAGTGGAAGTGAGTCCTCGATCATTGGCCATAGTACCGGGCTTTACTGCAATGAAAAAAGGCCTGTATCATTTCATCAAAAAAGTTCACCCCTATAGAAATGGCATACAGTAACGGTACTTCATCCATCACTACTATCCCATGTACACGCAAGAGACCATCTTTGCAGCTAATAAGCGGTGCACGTCTCGCACTTTGAAAACTACCATGCACCAACTCTAGCGCTGGCTGAAGAATTGAAGCAATTTCATAACCGTCCAAGACACAATCAACTGAACTGAAGAAGACGGTGGAATCCACTTACATCAATTATGCCAATTAGGTGGATATTAGTGAAACGCACTATTAGTCAAACGCCTCATGGTAAAGTCAAAAATTCAAAATAATACACAATAATAAGCCCTTTCTTAACCAATAATTCTAATGTAATGAATATGGTAACAGCTACCGATGTTCAACCATTCTTCCTAGGCATATATCCGCCCTCAACACCAACAAAACTGCGACTTGCAAAGGACCTTCAATCAAAGATGTTGTACTTGGTCAAACAGTCATCCGAGATCACATAAAGGCAAGATTTATGTGATTCAGATAGAACCTTTTTGGGTAGACCGCTATGCATGATGAGCTTGTTCGAACAAATTTTGGGCGAGGGTGGATATACTTAACAGATGCACGAGTCACTCATGTCCACACATGTAGCGACTCATTAGTGTAAGACGGGATGTTTCTTTAATCGAGTTCTTTTTAGTTTCTTGCAAACTTTTTCAGTTGTTAGATCATTTGCTTCTTTTCAAAAGTTATTTCTTCTGGTTTCACCCATTTTGTTTTATAATACAGCTTGTATCCTAATACCAGTAAAACGTTTGCAAAAATACCAATGTAACTGGTGATGAATAATTTATAATTGAACTTCAGAATGAAAGCACTATAGCCATTGAAAAAAGTGATTACACTAACAAAGAATAGTGCGATGTATGCCGCGTAAGGTTGGAACGGCATACGAAATGGAATCTCATCCAACCTTACTCCATGTGATTTGACTACCCTATCGTAGTGAATGTAGGCAACTAAGATGTAAAACCAATTAAGGATACCAAACACTGAAACAGTACTGGTGATGTAGCCAAAAACAGTAGCTGCCGACTTCTTAGTGTTCATGTAGGCTAGAAATCCCAACAATGATCCCACAACACATCCGACCATCGGTATCTTATGTTTGTTGAGACGCAAAAAGATCTTTGGTGCTGCTCCATCTTTGGCAAGTCCATAAAGTTGCCTAGAACAGATATAAATGTCGGTGTAAGCTGAACTAGTGATGAACACCAACAAAAAAGCATTGACAAAACTGGGTAGGACTTTGATGCCACTGGTACTAATTGCAATGACAAAAGGGGAAGCGTTGGCATCAGTACTATGGGCGTGAACCAACTTTGCATTATGTGGCGAAACAGCTAGCCCTAAGACGAAAACACCAAAGATGTAAAACACACATATTCGAATTATGACGTTTCTGGAAGCCTTAGGGATCGTTTTTCGAGGATTAGCAGTTTCCCCATAAATTATACCTATCATTTCAGAACCCATAAAGCCAAAAATAGACTGAATTACACAAGCCCACCATCCTAGGAATTTGCCTGTGTTCCCTTTCACCAAATAGGGCAGAAAGCCACTTTCACGCCAGTAACGAAATCCTATCGTAGTGTGATCAGGTCCACCACCGCAAGTTATCACGAGGCATACAATAAAAATGAGTAGCAGTATTGTCAATTTCGCAACTGTCATGAAGGCCTCGAGCTTTCCAAAGTATCGGACGGCAAGAAAATTAACCACAAACGCATTCGCATAAAGGACAGTCACCCATACCGCCACGTTAATATCAGGTCGCCAGTATCCAATAACGAGTCCAAAGGCGGTCAAGTTGGCACTCAGTACAATAGCGTATTTTAGAAAGTAGTTCCATCCAGCAGCAAACCCAAAAGCAGGATCGACATATTTTGTCAGATATCCACTAAATCCTCGATCCATAGGGTGGAAGGCCGCCATCTCGCTGAGGGAGAATATGACTACAGCCAAAATAGAGCCTGTGAACAGATATGCAAGAAAAATGCTTATTGGACCTCCTCTTGCCAAAGCCGTACCACTACCAATGATAAGACCAGTCCCTACCGCACTCCCGAGTGTCAGGAGGGATACAACTCCGGGGCTTAATTCTCTCGAAAGGGTCGCTTCATTGGTTGAACCGCCCTCGTCTCTGCTCGAAGCGCTATCACTCAAAGTAGGCTCTACCACGGTGACGGTGTTCTTTATTTCAAACATTTTAGACCTGGACGCTCTTAGTAAACCTTCCAGTAAACATATTTGTTTCTAAAGTTCGCCAGCTAGCCATATTAGCGGGTTTTTAAACTGCTCGTTCTCCAGAGAATGATTTGATTCAGCATCCGGTTCTTGCTTGATAGCCACAGCTTGCAACAAATAAAGACAATCTGGGTCTCAAGGTTTATGTCCATTGAAGGACACAAACTTTAATAGATGCGGCGTACGGCACTGAAAAGTCAAAGTCACACTGACTTTTCTCATAGCTTGATTACCATGTTCACCGACAGAAAAATGCGTCCTGTTGTCCGGAGCTTCAAGATCCAATCATGCAGTGATCCTGTAAATATAGTGATTGGCGATCTATGCAGTGGAAGGTGTCTTGAATTGCTCAACATCGGCCTTTCATGGTCATACTTCAAATAATAATTTCGAGTACTTGCCTTTCTCGTATGAGAGTGAAAAAATCCATGGCATCCAATTGAAGCTAAGCATGCGAGCTTGGATCAGAAATTTCTGCAATTTCACGTAGATGTCGATACAGATCATTCAATGCTATGCGGCTACAGCACTCCCTCGACAGCCATTTCAGAACCATACTGAAGGTTTTAAAAGTCTAGTTGTTAAACATTGTGTTCATCAACTGATTCTTCTCTAGATTTCCACCTGCAAAATCCAGAGTTCCAAGTGCGACGTGAATTTAGCAAGGCATCTGGTGCAAATGAGCGCAGTCTTCTGCAGGCACCAACCTCTGCAAGCATTAGCTCCTATATCTTGGACATAACTCAAGTGTTTAAAAGACCGCAAGTTCAACTGAATTTATAAAAGGATTCTCGGGGATGTTAAGTCGCACCAGCTAGCAGCTCGCTATCTTGTCTTCATATAAATCTCAAGTTTGTATCGGCAACCAATGTTACTTGAGTTTGCTATGATTTCGCCCTCATTCGATATGGCTCTATTGTTTCCGAAGGCAGTTCAGATTAGCATACCACGAATGCCTGTGACCTCGCTTTCAGCTATTGTTGGAAGGGTGGGTCATGATTGCAACCTGGTGGACTTAATCTGGAGTTACCAAAGAGCACGAATAGGCACGGGCTTTTACTTTAGTACTTCTTGTCTACTCTTCAGTCTCCACATTCAAGGACCATAAAAAATGGCATCACGTAAAATGCAACAAGCAGAACTAAACATAACTAGGCCATGTAATGGCGCTTAGACTCAAAATCACCGACTTGTTGGGTTTTAATCGTCGAAGAGGTCAAGTTCAGTAACGATGAGAATTTACGAAATCATTGTCAATTATCTAGACAAATTGTACCGGAGGAATATGATGTCCAAGCCGAACGCATTGTATTGTTCCCGCCTCGCAAAGCCATGCATGCAGCCGCCGAAGGATAATTCAGCTTGGAGGATAATAAGGCTACGCTTCTGAGATTAGGATTATGATTAAGTTGAATTCGCATCATTGAAGCCAACTACAGTTTTTAGTCTTCTTAAACCGTTGACCTTTTTGTTGAACGAGTAATTCACCTTATCATTTGTCGGCCAGTTTGTTGACAGCTTGCGCGTTATCTTTAAAAGGTCACAGTGACCTACTACGAGAAAACGAAGCGATACTATTTTGCATATATTTGAAAGCACAATTTGTCAATTGCTTGAGAAGCTACGTTACACAGCAACAAGAGTTAGTTTGCAGGCAGCATGACTGTTGCACCTCTCGTTACCAGATTGACTGCTGAAGCCTACCCAAAGGTTAAGAAAAATCCTGATTATAAAGTTCCAGATTCAGCAGATGTCGAGTATTTTCGGTCGTTTTTATCTGAGGATGAGATGATACAATCAAAGATTTCCGAAGAGCTCATTAATTTCAACCAAGATTGGAGGAAAGAATATAGAGGCCAATCTAATCTAGTTCTTCTGCCAAATTCCACTGAAAAAGTTTCCAAAATATTAAAATACTGTAATGATAACAAGTTAGCAGTAGTACCACAAGGTGGGAATACGTGTTTAGTTGGGGCATCCGTTCCTGTATTCGACGAAATTGTCCTTTCTTTGAGCAACATGAACAAAGTCCGAGATTTCGATCCTGTCAGTGGAACTTTCAAGTGTGATGCAGGTGTCATTATGCGTGATGCACATCAATTTTTGAACGAGCACGATCATATCTTTCCTTTAGACTTGCCTTCCAGAAACAAATGCCAAGTGGGTGGTGTTGTTTCGACAAACGCCGGAGGTTTGAACTTACTAAGATATGGATCTCTGCATGGTAATGTCTTGGGTCTGGAAGTTGTCCTTCCTAATGGCCAAATAGTTAGTAGTATCAATTCTTTGAGGAAGAACAATACTGGGTATGACCTAAAACAATTATTCATTGGCGCAGAGGGCACTATTGGTGTCATCACTGGTGTATCCATTCTTGCAGCGGCTAAACCCAAAGCCTTGAATGCAGTTTTTATTGGTATTGACAATTTCGATACCGCTCAGGAGCTATTTGTTAAAGCCAAAGGTGAGCTATCGGAGATTCTATCCGCCTTTGAATTTATGGACCGTGGCTCCATCGAGCATACAATCGAATATTTGAAAGGTTACGAATTTCCTTTGACCAAGCAGCATGAGTTTTACCTCTTGGTTGAAACTTCAGGCTCCAATCATGAGCACGATTACCAAAAGCTGAGTTCCTATCTTTCAAGTGCTTTAAAGTCCAATTTAGCGACTGAAGGAGCGATAGCTAAGGATAGAGCTGAATATGATAGAATTTGGACTTGGAGAAAATCTGTACCAGCCGCTTGCAATTCAGGTATTGCCCAATATCAGTTTGATGTATCCCTTCCTTTGAAAGATTTATACACTGTGCCTGAAGCAGTGATTAAGAGGTTGAAAGAATCTAATTTGGTGAGCAATGCACCTGAACCGATCATCGATTGTGTTAGTTTTGGTCACGTAGGAGATGGTAACATTCATTTATGCATCGCTAAAACAGAATATGCAAGATCAATTGAAGATACACTAGAGCGCTTTGTGTATGAATACCTTGCATCAAAGGAAGGTTCCATCAGTGCCGAGCATGGTATTGGCTTTCACAAGAAAGGTTGTTTACATTACTCCAGGAGTGATATCGAGATCAGTTTAATGAAAGACATCAAACGCCATTATGATCCAAACAGTATCCTGAATCCATACAAGTACATTTAAGATATAAATGACGATTCAATATTCGATAACTTACTGCTTATGCCATGTTTATACCTAAAGAGACATAAAATGAATTTTTATGGTCCAATTGGGCCGCTAGTACTCTAAATGTGAACCGCTATCTGTTTAGATGCAGTAAAGCGCTGTTGACTGGATGTGCAGATTTCGCAAACCCACAAGTGTCTACAACGTGGGTTCCAGATTGTAGAGTAGGAAGATCCTCTTCCCCGTTTCTACAGGGTTTTTGTTACTATACTTGATCGTCTAGCAGAACTTGATAAATTCGGCCCTTAGAAATGATCGGTTACAAAAATATAAGGTGCCAATTACGCAAAGTAGCTTAAAGGTCAATCCTTACGCGTACAACCGCTGTGCGTTGAATGCCAAGCAAAAATATCAGTTTTTTTCGTGGCATCACTAACGACTTCAAGCAATATTTTTCTTGGCAGAATCCCACGTTAAGTTTCCAGGGAAACTGTAAATACTTATGAATATGCCCACGCCAGCGACACAAACATGGATACAAGTGGATGGGACTTCAATTAGTATGGTAACAAGAGGTCTTCACGAGAGCAAAGAGACAATAAGGAAAGTGAATGGGTCAAGACTTTAAGACTAGAATCGTAGTCTTTCAAACGTATAAATTGCGCGTGAAAGGCAGTTGAAAAGATCCCAGATTATAATTCCGTTTACCAAAGCACTAAGAATTAGAAACATCAACAATTTTACATCATGGAATATCTCGAAACAACCGCTGGAAGTCCATTGCAGTATATGGCCGATGTCTACGGACATGGTCTGAAGTACGAACGTCCGCCATTCACTTTCCAAAGTAATGAGTGGGAATCTTTGGCAAGAGAACGTATGTCCAGAGAATCGCTCGGCTACGTCTGCGGAAACGCCAGTACTGGGGAAACGACTCGCAAAAACGGGGAGGCTTTTCAAAAATGGTCTATTGTGCCAAGCCGTCTAGTCAAGACTGATTCCTATCCTTCACTCCAAACGCAATTATTGGGACAAACCCTTCCAACCCCAATTGCTGTTGCGCCAGTTGGAGTTCAACGTATCTTCAATCCTGATGGTGAAATTGCAGTTGCTAAAGCCAGCGCCAGAGAAAAGGTCCCTTATATCTATAGTACAGCTGCTGCTACTTCAATGGAAGATGTTGCTAAAGCTAACGGTGACGGTGTCCGTTGGTATCAATTATACTGGCCATCCAATGAGCACAATGATTTGACTGCAAGTCTGTTGCACAGGGCTAAAGCTAACGGTTTCACTGCCTTGGTCGTGACCTTGGATACTTATAAACTTGGCTGGCGTCCAAGTGACCTGAACAATGGTTATAATCCATTTTTGCGTTCTGACAGCATTGGTACGGCTCTTGGGTTTTCAGATCCTGTCTTCAGGAGTCACTTCAAAAAGAAGCACGGTAAGGAAGTCGAAGAGGATCTACATGATGCCGCTAGCGAATGGGCTGGTTTAATTTTCCCTGGATTTAGTCACGGTTGGGAAGACATCGCTTTCTTGCGTGAAAATTGGGATGGCCCAATTGTGTTGAAAGGTATCCAAGCAGTCCAGGATGCAAAGCATGCTGCCGAAATGGGCATTGAGGGAATAGTGGTATCCAATCACGGTGGTAGGCAACAGGATGGTGGACCAGCTTCCTTGGACTGTCTTGTGAAAATAGTAAAAGCTGTTGGGGACAAAATTGACATCCTTTACGATTCCGGTATCCGCTGCGGTGCTGATATTGCCAAAGCCATGGCTATCGGGGCTAAAATGGTTTTGATCGGCAGACCATATATCTATGGTTTGGTCCTTGGTGGTGAAGAAGGTGTTGGCCATGTTTTACGTTCTCTTCTTGGCGATTTGACGATGAATTTACACCTCGCAGGTATTCAATCCGTGTCGCAAAAGGACCTCAACATGGACTGCCTAGAATACAGTGGTTGATCTAACATCGTGGTTTGTTTTTTAGAAATTATAAACTTTTCATAATATTCAAAAAGATCTGTAGATTGCCTGCAGCAGTGGTGGCCCTGGCCACTGTTAAAAAACCTGACATAATGAACTTGCTCTTATTAAAGCCATTGTTGTTATAGTGAAACGTACATATTGGTACTTAGTACTGTCGTAATTCGATACTCACATGCCAGACGAGGATAATTTACACCCCTAGGGCGCAGATATTGGCAGCATGATTCTTCAAACAAATGTGCTCATTTCATCGCCCCAGCTGCTACAACATAATTGTTTACTGGAGCTTCATCTTTGATAGATTCCCAAAGGTCGTCGATCTCTGCAACTGCCTCTTTAGGCAGAGCACCTTCTTTGAAAGCATTGAGAGTGTCTGCAACCTGCTCATGGTTCTTACCACCGATGATGACTGCATCATCATCTTTCTTACTCAAGGAAGAATGGAAGGCGATCCATCTATACGCCAAATGAGACTTCGGAATGTCATATTTCTTAGCAATGTCATCCCACTTCTCTAGACCTTTCAAAAGTTTTGGGGTATTGTATAATTTGGAGTATAGGTCTCCTATCATGGTCCCTTTTTTAAATCTTCCCGCACCTTCTTCGATCTGTTGAACCGATTTGACTAAGAAACCACCAGCTATTGGGGAGTAAGCATAAAAGGAGATTCCATATTTTCTCAAGACAGGGAATAGATCCTTCTCAATGCTGCGAGAAAATGCATTGTAGTTCCCTTGGAACACTGTGGGCAAAACATAGTTCTTGCTCTTTGCATATTCGTAGATTTTCTTCACATCATCAGGGGTGTAGTTCGACAGACCAAACTTCTTGAACTTCCCTTGCTTGTATAGCTCATTAATGGCATCAATGGTCTCTTCGATTGGGGTGATTGGGTCTGGAGCATGCAAATAATAAATCTCCACGCTATCCACTTTCAATTCATCAAAGGATTGCTTGATAGACTCGAAAATTCCATCTCTTGTCAAGGCCCCCTCCTCAAAGGAACGAGCTTTAGTATCGATAACTAAATCATCGGCGATTCCCAAGTCTCCAATTGATTTTTCACTGCCTGGATAAATTCTTGCAGTATCCCACTCAGTCACTCCATTCTCTCTTAGTAACGAATAAAGTTTCGAGAATTCGTCTTTGGGCAAAGCTGTGATTGGATATGCCCCATACACAATTTTGGGTAATTCAGCCATTCTAATTTATGTTGAAATCCTTTTGATACCGTTTTAGTAGTCAAGCTAGATTACAAATGGTAGCAAGTGGTCGCTACTTTTATATCATTTACTCCAGAAAAACTGCCATTCCAATCGACACTGGCTGACAAATGGACTTTGGCAATATGTTGAACAACGCTCGTTAGACGGATTTCATGATCCTGTGCTTACATATCAATCTAAGGATTCTTCCAGAAATGTCTGAGAATTCTGGGGGTTCGTGTTTTTCTTATACTCGTGAAGGAAATTAGCATTGTTTCGTTCGCGAGCTGAGTTGGGTTGGGAATTGATTACTAAACAAAAACACAGACTAATACGCTGTGGAATAACAACGCACTCACGTAAATGATGGAGTCAGGTATCACCAGGTCAGTGCCAACGCTCTCTTCATGAAACGTAAAAGAAGTTGGATACTCAACACTTGCCATCCAATGCTCATAAGAAAACTTAAGCGTGTATGTTTTCAGCTCATTAGGGGCGCTTCTTGTCAGTTACGGTCTTTCTGCGAATTTCACCGCCTATAGATAATTTCCCAAGATTGTGTAGTATTAACAGTTTAGAAATTTTTTGTAAGGCTTTATTTATACCCCGACATGATAGCTAACGTAATAAATTCGCACAATGCTATCAATGCCTCCATCCTCTTCCACCTGGGTTCTCCCAAATAAAAGAAGCAAACCTGGTTGTCAAACTGGGAAGATAACAAAAAGAGACCTGGCAAGCCCTCAAATCAAACTACATGAGCCCTAATCTTCTTTCTGCTTAAAGTGTTGAAGGTGCTGAGACAATTCTTTAGATTATCATCGACAAAGTAACTTTAAGAAGAGGTTTATTGAGGGATGGATGGTGCCACCGTAGTATTGTAATGCTAAAGTACATTAAACTTCAAGTTCATCCTCAATCATATGACCTATTAGACTGAGAACCGACAAAACAATTTGCCATCTTCTAATAGTTGTCAAAATTTAAAATTTGAACTTAAAAATTTAACATTCATTGAAATAAATATTCCCCAGGATACTTAGATTCGAGTACTCCAAAAGACAGTACCAGCCAGTTTCATTTCTTCATTTCCAATAAAAAAATTAGCATATAGTGTTAGGGGACTACCAGCAGCAGACCATAATGTCGTTCATTTTCAATTAATTCGACTGTTGTCGCTACCAAATACTTAAATTTCTTCCAAGAATCATGCACGCCAAGCCCACTACTGGCTAAGAAAAAAGCTCGTCTCTAAACTTGATATTCGAGTCGTGGCATATTATCGATACTTTTCTCACCTTCCATACAGTTGCGATCCTCAGTCAACAGGGAGCGCTTTCCTTTACTTAAAGAGTAAGTCCCGAAATGAAAATTTCACATTGCAATCTTAGGGAGACGGCAGCTACCAACTGCCCGTTGAACGACTCATTCTGGAAGTATTGGAAGTAGTTTATCGAGAATGTTTGTAAGATAAAATATGAGAGAATATATATAAACGAACACGCGTATTTACTGTGAAAGGGCTGGTTCTAAGAGGTTCGATTGTTGAGCAATCAGGTAATATCCGACAACAATGGCTACCTTTCTTCGAAGCCTGAACAAAAGAAGCGCATACTTAATTGGCACCGTAACTGCCGTTTCACACACTGCTTCTGCCAATGGTAATTTTAATGGCTACAAATTAGGTGAAAATTTCAGATTTAAGAAATTTGGGAGCGTACTGATGAGCACTGCAATTGTTCATTTGGCAAGAAAAGAAGAAGGGAAGGACTACAATGACTTCCAAAAGGTCTACAATGCAATTGCTCAAAAGATAAGAGATAAAAAAGATTATGATGACGGTACAGGCTACGGTCCAAAGCTTGTCCGTCTTTCGTGGCATTCCTCAGCCACTTACGATAAAAAAGACAATTCTGGTGGTTCTTATGGTGGTACTTTTAGATATCCAAAAGAGGCAACTGATCCGTTAAGTAAAGGTCTATCGGATGCCACAGACTTCTTGGCACCAATTTATGACCAGTTTCCTTGGATATCTCATGGAGATTTATACACTCTTGGGGGAGTAACAGCCATTCAAGAGCTGCATGGCCCAAAGATTCCATGGAGGCCAGGGAGAGTCGATACTGGTGAAGAATCAGTTCCTGACCATGGTAGGTTACCAGAACCCTTCTGGAATGCTGACTATGTGAGAAAGTATTATGATAAGTTCAACTTTACTGACCAAGAGGTTGTTGCATTAATTGGTGCGCATATATTAGGGAAAACACATTTAAAAAATTCAGGATATGATGGCCCTTGGGATGATGACACTAATATCTTTAGTAATGAATTCTTTTCAAACCTTTTGAAAGAAGATTGGAAATATGAAAAAAATGCAGCAGGAAATATGCAATATGATGCGAAGAAAGGAATTATGATGCTGCCATCTGATTATGCGTTGAGACAGGATCCAAAATATTTGGTCTATGTCAAGAAATATGCCAATGACCAGGATTTATTTTTTGAGGATTTCAAAAATGTTTATGTGAAATTGATAGAAAGAGGTATTACGTTTGACGAATCATGTCCAAGGTATGTTTTTAAGACAATTGACGAGCAACAGGATAAAAAGGGCAATTAATCAAGTTGTTCGCTCTATTATTTATTCATTATTTATCATTCTACAAGTGCATTTTGTACAGAAGTGCTTTCTGAGGAATATAACCTTAGCCGTTCACGTACGCTGGTCTTGTATTCCGACTTCAGCCTCTGAGCTTTTTCACTCAACATTGTTGCAATTTAAATAACATCTTCGATTTAACATCGTAAAAGTTTCCCCATGCATTACCATGCTGTATTTACTAAACTCGTTATCGCTGCCTATATCAGCTGTTACATCCAAGACCGTTCACAATATAGAGAGGAAATCCATCAAACGAGCAAATATTCTAAACTACTTGCGGGAAAAACGTTTACCTATTGATCACCCATCGCTGATGATCCAATGCCGCACTATGCGCTGTGCTTGAATGTGTTAAATCAGAGGGACATATTGTTCAAATGCTTGCCTGAAAAATATGCTTTGATTCTGTTTGAAAACGTCGATGTTTGAAGAAAGTAATTCCTAGACTAAGGTAAAGCATAAACAGATTATTTTGGATTTCTGGCCAGTTCACTAATTCAAAGGTAAGTGTAAGGTTCAGCTAGAAAAAATGCCCTTTAATGAACCTAAAACAACATACTAATCTAATATTGAATCATAAAAGTAATATATTTCCATTATTATTGGTTTTAATATATTATTCTATATTTATGATTTCATTTTTTTTCAAAATATGATTAGATTAGTTGAAGCTAGCAAGCGCACAATTGCTCTTTAAGAAGCCACCGATTCCAGTCTACTGTAAAATTTTCTTGTTGCTATAAGAATCATGATGCTGAAGTCGGATAGGTTTAACCCATTGGAGAAGGCCTATGAGGCTGTGACTCCACTGTCCTGTGCCTATTTGAGGAGCATGCATATGGATGGACCCTGCTTTTCCTTCTTTAGGCAGGCCAAACCCGCGATTTTTCGTCTCGACGCGTCTTCGAAATGGAGCCAAGCTTTTGCGGCCCAAATGTCCTAACAACAAAAAGCAGCTTGCGAACTATGAGGTTGCTCGAAACCTTTTTGGTCAACCCATATTGATGAGGTAGCAACCTTTAATGACACTTTCTATTAGCCCTTTCTGGACAAAGCAGAAACTTTGATTTGACGTAAAAAAAAAATTCTTATAGTGTTTCTGAGAATCATGAAGAAATGAAATCAGCACCTGAACCTTTTGCCCACTTAGGGTTGTAAATACTATTGTAAGCGAAACCTGTTTTCTATATATACTGCAGTGATTATTGGTAGTAGGGTTTTCGAATTGCAGTAAAATAAAAGAATTCTTATTAGAGAAACTTGCTGTTGCAGGTTGATTAGGATGAGCAGTATCTCAGCGTTCTTAGGGAAAGAAAAAACGGGATTTTAATACTATTCCTGTTAATTCTTCCACCAGTAGCATGGGATTGAGGAATATGTTTGACGAAATTGATAAGAGTAAGAAGGGTGATGTGACAGAGCTGCATCATTTGGAATTTACTGCCGATGCAGCTAACTTAGATGATCAACATGAGGAAGAAGAACGTGTGATTGGTGAATATAATGCTGCCGAAGACGCTAATGAGGCTAATTCTGAAGAGCAAAAGATGACACTTGCCCAGGCGTTGAGCCGATATCCAAAAGCGGCTTGTTGGTCTGTACTAGTAACGACAACTTTGGTCATGGAAGGTTTTGACACAACACTGCTTAATGCCCTATTTGCATTGCCTGTCTTTCAGAAAAAGTTTGGTACGTTAACGAAAGAGGGCGGTTACGAAATCTCTTCTAAATGGCAGATCAGTTTGAATATGTGCGTCTATGTGGGTGAGATTATTGGTTTGCAAATGACTGGATTTTTGGTAGAATACATGGGAAATCGCCACACGATGATTATTGCGCTAAGCTTGCTGACCGTTTATATCTTTATCTTGTATTTTGCCAACAGTTTGGCGATGATCGCTGTGGGACAGATTCTCTCAGCTATGCCCTGGGGCGCTTTCCAAGGATTGGCCGTTGGATATGCGTCTGAAATTTCTCCATTAGCCTTGAGGTATTATGTGACCACCTACTCGAACATCTGCTGGTTGTTTGGTCAAATCTTTGCATCTGGTATTATGAAAAATTCTGAAAGAAATCTGGCTGACTCTGAAATGGGATATAAACTTCCTTTTGCTTTGCAATGGTTATGGCCTGTTCCTTTAGCTATTGGTATCTTCTTTGCGCCAGAGTCCCCTTGGTGGTTAGTCAGAAAGAATAAGATGGCTGAAGCAAAGAAATCGTTGAATAAAATTCTAAGCGGTAAGGGACCTGAGAAGGATATCCAAGTCAACTTGACGTTAGAGCAAATCAGACTAACCATTGAGAAGGAGAGAGCAGAAAAAGCGAATGCAAAGTCGTTCTTCGATTGTTTCAGATGTGTGGATGGTAGGAGAACTAGAATTACCTGCTTGACTTGGGTAGCTCAAAACACCAGTGGTTCAATTTTGCTCGGTTATTCAACCTATTTCTTTCAAAGAGCAGGTATGGCGACAAGTAACGCATTCACATTCTCGATTATTTCTTATTGCTTGGGTTTAGTTGGAACAGTCTTCTCTTGGTTAATCTCTAGCAGATGGGGAAGATGGACTATTTTGACTGGCGGCCTTGTATTTCAGATGATGACGCTGTTAATTATTGGTGGGTTAGGCTTCTCAAAGAGTCCCAATGCTAGCTGGGGTAGCGGTGGTTTGTTGTTGGCTCTTTCTTTCTTCTATAATGCAGGTATTGGTGCGGTTGTCTATTGTATAGTCGCCGAAATGCCTTCACCGGAATTGAGAACACAGACGATTGTACTCGCACGTAATTGTTACAATATGATGGCTATAATCAACTCTGTTTTAACTCCTTATATGTTAAACGTGGAAGATTGGAATTGGGGTGCAAAAGCAGGTCTGTACTGGGGTGGCATGAGTGCACTCACATTAGCCTGGGTAGTGATTGACCTACCCGAGACTTCTGGTAGGACATTCAGTGATCTAAATGAACTATTTGCTAGAGGTATTCCAGCAAGGAAATTTAAATCCACTGTGGTTGATCCTTTCGGAAACGGAAAAGTTGACGATGAGATACAGAACGAAGATGAACTTCCTGAATCATCCCCAGATTTTCCACAACAAGTGGAAGGCAATGGTAATAAAAGCTCGTCGGGACTGTAGTAGATCGTTGCTCTGCTCCCACCCTCATTAAATAAATTTCATTTCAAATGATGTATATTTTCACCTAATGACTTTGCATGACTGTTGTTTGATAATTAATAGATTGCTAGCTCTCTTTTGAGCTGGTGGGCAGATTTCAGGTGGCTAGAAAGCGGAAATGAGGTTAGCCACAAGCCACAAATTTGCTTGCCGGCACTATAGTGGGTTTAATGACCGAAGACTACACCGGACGTGGAAAGTTTACATCAGGTAGCTATTCACACTATTCAAAGTCGCTCGAGGTGGATTGACATTTCGGCCTTTTAGATGTGAGATTAGTTTAGCTAGATGCTTTTTGACAACGATCTTACTCACAGAGGTGGGCGTGTTCAGCTGCCAATCCATATTGTAGTTGCGGCAAAGGACCACTAATAAGAGACCGATAGACATATCGGTACCAGAGTTGCAACAGATCAGAACCGGTTTTCTCTGTTTATCTAAATCCAGAATGTGCTTCTCAATGAGAGGGACTATTTTGAGTAATTCTGTCTTCAAATTTCGAGAGCTGACCTTTGAGCCGCTTTGTAGTTTGTGAATACTGATGAATTCTGATGCATTTTCCATCTCCGCAACCTTTTGGGGAAAGTTGACCGACTGACTCAGAACAATCACCAAGGAATGAGCTTGCCGTATTTCTCCGATCAACTTTGGATTAAACTCAAGATTATCGATCACCAAACCTAAGGAGAGCTCGGGAGTTACCAAATCGATTTGGGGGAAAGCGTCGCTAAATTGTATTTCTTTAGAGAGATCGCACCCACGCAAACTCAGTTGTGATACAAATCGCTCGAGCTCTTCCTCTGAGCTTTCCTGGTTTCCAAGAATATCAATATTGGACCAAAAGATCTTAGCGTTCAGGCCATGGGACCAAAGTTCGTGATCGTCAGCCGCCCCTTGCACATAAGTAAAACCACGTCTCTTATCTACACCATCTTGAGCTTGGTAACTCACGGTGCATAAGATGATAGGTATAATACTGTTATCGACTGGAATCCATTTATCGCTTGTTACCTCCCCAGTGAAGATATCAGTAGTGGATTGAAGGATAGAGGAGCCGGGATAAATCCAAAATGGCCGTAACAATTTACCTCCTAACTGCTTATGAAGCTCTTTCCCATTAATGACTTCTAGACTTTTTAACTTTTCAACCAGCTCTGGTATACGGCTCTTAATTGAGTAAAATTCTGACTCAGACACAGTTTCTGGAGGTACGTAAAGTGTCTCTTGTTTCACTGACCCACCTTGAGATTCCAACATCAAGTGATTTAAAACAGCACACCAAATTGGTATTGTCTTACTTAGTGCATCGGGTACTTTCTTCCCACGTCTGGTACTATCAACGATAATGATACCATTGCTCTTGGCGATGGTGGGTATTATATGAAAGTTGAGTCTTCTCGAACTAAAATCCCACTGGTTGGTATGGCCATCAGTGCTTTTAAAATAACTGGTTTGAGTGAAATCCTTAGGATTACAGTACCACAATCCACATCTTTCATTTGGAACTAATGGGTACTCAGGAAAACATGGAAGTACCTCCGTGCAAAGAAAAGTATAGTCTAAAAGGATACTCTGAAGCCGGTTCCTTAAAGATTTGTACTCTTTCTTTATATCTTTATTGATACATCGTAAGGAGTCTATGAAGTTATTATCCATCTGATCGACTACCATTTAAGCACTTGGAGTCAATTGTCAGGCCTTTTTTATGACTCTAGAAAAGCTCGAGCCTAGATGATCCAGCAATGACGGAAGACTTGAGCAGCGCGCTGACGCATCCTGCAGTAAACCTGTTTACTAACGGCTGATTATCCACGATTAAATACGAATGGCTATCAACTGCGGAGGAGATTGAGTAAGCATACACGCAACCTCTTTACCAGAAGACTCCTCATTGTTGATTGGTACACTTTGCAAAGTTCAACTAAAAGTTCACAACTCTGGAGCGCTCAAGGTCAATGTAATTGAACTACTTGATGTCAAGTTTACTGATCATCTAAAAGCCCTAAGAAGCTCAATTAGAAAGTATTTAACTCGGTAGGCATTGCTAGAGGCATTGCTATTTTCTGGTGCAATACGATTTAAGGAGTTGATTCAGAAGTAACCTAATATGTATTCATTATCAATTACTGGTAGTGAGGATCTATCAATCACGACAAATCGAGCATCTAGAGGCTCCTTATATCACAATTTATTCATGTTCTTTGATCTTTAAGTGATTGCTTGAAAATTTTAAGATTCGCGATGAGCTAATATATTTATCCTCTTCAGGTACTCATCGAATTGAAGCAACCCATAAAATCGCTAAGATGGCTGGCCAAGAGAGTGACTACGATGATTTTTCCTCTGATGGAGAAGAAAACAGTAACCCATTGTTGATTTCATCTAAGAAGAAGACAGTTATCAAGGAAGGTATCGCTGATGAAAGCGATAACGAAAGCCCAGAAAATGACAACAATGCACAGGAGGGTCAAGATGATGAAACAGAGGGGGGTGGAAAACCAGTCGGATGAAAAGGATGAGGCCGAGGTTGATGCGGAAGAGAAGAAGAAGGCAGTTGCAAGGATAAATAAGAAACTTCAAGCCAACAAGAAACTGAAGCACAAGACAGGAGTTGTGTATTTCTCGAGTATTCCACCTTACATGAAACCAGCAAAGATGAGGCAAATTCTATCAAGGTTTGGTGATGTGGACCGTCTATTTCTGAAGCGAGAGGACGAACAAAAGCACAAGCGCAGAACCAGAGGTGGCGGTAACAAGAAGGTCATGTATGAGGAAGGTTGGGCCGAGTTTATCAGAAAAAGAGATGCTAAGCTATGTGCTGACACGCTTAACGGTAATATTATCGGGGGAAAGAAAGGCTCTTTCTATCATGATGATATCTTAAACGTCAAGTACCTTCCGGGTTTCAAATGGACCGATTTGACAGAACAAATCGCAAGAGAAAATGATATCAGACAATCCAAGTTGGAGATTGAAATATCCCAGGCCAACAAGATGAACGCAGAGTTCGCCAAGAACGTCGAGAAGAGCAAGATGTTGGAGAATATCAAGAGATCCAAGAGATCTGCTAGCGAAGACGGCAAAAGAGACGCCAATTCGCACAGGTCTTTCAAGCAACACAAAGTGGCCACCACAAGAGCCGATGCGCCATCAGAGATCAAGCAAAAGAACTCCTCAAAGGACCTTGGATCAGTATTAAATAGTCTCTTCTAGCTTTCGTCATTATACACGCATAGTATTTAATTTTCATTTTGGGCTTTAAAAGTAAAAAATTTTCAGGCATAAAATTTCATCTCATCTCATCTCATCTCATCTCATCTCAAGTCAACTCGTTCTACTCTAATTCTTTTATAGACCTTCGAAGCAGATTGTGATTCACAATGGGTACAGCAAAGAAGGAGAGACAGAGAAGAATCCGTCAAAATGACACTAAGGATGGGAATCTGCGTGCGAAAGGTGAAAACTTTTACAGGGACTCGAAAAGGGTTCAGTTTCTGAACATGTACAAGAGTGGTAAGTCCATTAGAAACAGTAAGGGCGAAATTCTGCGGGCAGCTGCCTTCCAGGATGCCACCATTCCTACCGCTCGTGTGCAACCTGATCGTCGTTGGTTCGGAAATACTAGAGTGATCTCTCAAGATGCGTTACAACATTTTAGAGATGCCTTGGGTGAGACTCAAAAGGATACTTACCAGGTTTTGTTGAGGAGGAATAAACTGCCTATGTCTTTACTGGACGAAAAGGATTCTACAGAGTCTCCAACAGCCAAGATAATAGAAACTGAGAGTTTTGAACACACCTTCGGGCCCAAGACACAAAGAAAGAAGCCTCGTATTGCGGCTTCGAATTTGGAGGAATTGGTCAGTCAAACTAATCAGGATAACCAGAAGTTTGAAGAGAAACAGGAACTGAATGCAACCTTGGGTCTAATGGGTAGCCAGGAACAGGAACAGGATGGTTGGACTCATGAGGCTAAGGAGGCAATTTTTAGTAAAGGTCAATCCAAACGTATTTGGAACGAACTTTACAAGGTCATCGATTCCTCTGATGTCGTGATACATGTTCTTGACGCCAGAGATCCATTGGGAACTCGTTGTAAATCGGTTGAAGAATTTATGAGAAAGGAAGCACCACACAAGCATTTGATGTACGTCCTAAACAAATGTGATCTAGTCCCTACATGGGTAGCAGTATGTTTAAATTTTTTTTTTTTTGGGAGCTCGAATCCATTATCACAAAGAATTGATCCATCTAGAAAACAAACACCAAAACTCTTTGTCAGGGTGCTCTCCGCCGCGAATCAAATGAGTTTGCAAACTACGAGAGTGTCTGTTAAAGTTTTGGAAGATCGATATTGTCTACCTTATCCATCATCTTCCGTTCTGGAAGAATTAGGATAATAGAAGGACAACCTCCGTTTTGGAGGTATACCTTCGCACCTAGACAACGAGGACCTTCCAGAGTTGAGCTTTGTTAGTGAAGATTATTCACATACCATACATTTGCTCGTAGTAAAGGACTTCACATTCAAACTCTAGATGGTACCGGTTCAATGTGATAAGTGATAATTTGGATTACGCGACTATTAAGCCAGAGATACTAACAAGAATCAACAAAAAGGCAGCATGGGTGAAGCATTTATCTAAGGAACGTCCAACATTGGCGTTTCATGCATCGATAACGAACTCGTTTGGTAAAGGTTCGTTAATCCAACTTTTGAGACAATTCTCGCAATTGCACACAGACAGAAAGCAAATCTCGGTTGGGTTCATTGGTTACCCAAACACTGGTAAATCTTCAATCATCAACACCCTAAGGAAGAAGAAAGTTTGCCAGGTGGCTCCAATTCCAGGTGAAACTAAAGTTTGGCAATATATTACTTTAATGAAAAGAATCTTTTTGATCGATTGTCCTGGTATTGTTCCTCCTTCGAGCAAGGATACTGAGGAAGAAATTCTGTTCAGAGGTGTTGTTAGAGTCGAACACGTCTCGAATCCAGAACAGTATATCCCCGGTGTGCTTAGACGTTGTCAGACAAAGCATTTAGAAAGAACGTACGAAATTTCTGGATGGGCAGACTCCACTGAGTTCATCCATATGCTTGCAAGGAAGCAAGGTAGACTGCTCAAAGGTGGTGAACCGGATGAGAGTGGTGTTGCCAAGCAAATTCTTAACGATTTCAATAGAGGTAAGATACCGTGGTTCGTACCACCACCAGAAAAGGATGACGATAAAGAAGAGGAAAAATCTGCATCTGCCAAGTGAACAGAAATTCAAGCAATAGTCGCGACGAAACTCGCTATCGATGCTAAGAACGCGGTTCTTCCATTTAGATGAAAGGATCAAACCTGAACGTTGAAAAAGGGCAAGGGACAACAGCAGATTTAACAAGACGCCCAGTAGGGCATTGAAGTAGTCAGAGACTCACAATCGGTCTTGGTGTATAATAGTTATAGTTTAATTCATATGGAGGGATGTAAGCGATAATTTACTACGACAAGTTTTCTTCGCCTTACCGAATAATGAAAGATCGAAGTTCATGATAAAATGGCTATTAAACTTCAGTTGGACAACTAGTATCTGTAGTTTCTGAAGTTTTAAAAAGCTATAAAGATGCAGTCCATGAACATGAGGCCCCAGGTTTTTCCTGTGGGCGATCAGTTCTTCCCGCAGCACCAGCAGAGTGAACAACAACCAGGGTTGAGAATGAATGCTCCGCAGTTATTTTCACCACAAATGAAACAAGCTAGGTTGTATCCTCAGCAACCCGGAATGATGCAAAGTATGCCTGGAATGACGAATCCCGACTTGGCCAATTCCTTCCATTTGAAACAGAAGCTCGACCCTGTGCTGGGACAGGCCCAGCCATCGATGCAGCAGCATCAACCTCAGCCAACTCAGCAACAAGCATTCAATGTTACAAACCCAGCCTTACCTGCCAATGGTCCTCCTGGAATCAATGCTATGCTTCAGGGCACACTAGGGATGAATCGCCCGGGAAACACTACAATCCCCAAACACGCTGGAGCCACTGCAGGCACACCAGTGGTATTAACTCCCCTCAATCATCTATTCATCCGAGAGGTATGGCAAAACAACCTGCATGCGGAATTTGCAGCCATAAGGAAGTTAATAACGCAATATAACCACGTCTCAATCAGCACAGAGTTTGTTGGGACTATAGCTCGGCCGATTGGTAGCTTTAGGTCTAAAACAGACTATCATTATCAAACAATGAGATCCAACGTTGATTTTTTGAATCCAATACAGATTGGCCTATCACTGAGCGATTCTAACGGTAACAAACCGGAAACTGGGCCTTCCACTTGGCAATTTAATTTTCATTTTGACGAGAAGAAGGAAATGATGTCATCAGAGTCACTTGAACTACTTCAAAAATCAGGAATTAATTTCCAGAATCACCAAATAAACGGGATCGATCCCCTTGAGTTTGCACAACTGATGATCGATTCGGGTTTACTCTTAGAAAGTTCAGTTACATGGATAACATACCATGCAGCATATGATTTCGGGTTCCTCATCAATATTCTCATGAACGATAGCATGCCAAATAATAGAGAAGATTTCGAATGGTGGGTCCATAAATTTATCCCTAACTTCTACGATTTAAACCTTATTTGCAAAGTGATGCAAGACTACAAACAGCAGCAACAACAACAACAGCAGAGACAGTATTCTCTAGCATCTCTAGCTGAAGAACTAGGAATCCCCAGATACTCTGTATTCATGACTACAGGTGGAGAAAGTTTACTCACTGCGCTAGGTTTTTTCCAATTGAATAAATCCTCAATGAGCAAGATGCCAAATGGAACCATTTTTGCAAGCTATAGAAACCTTATCTACGGAATTAATGGAGAATGAAAGTCTTGATAACTCAGTAAGAACAAAGAACCTCAGTCATTGGACTCTCTGGTAGATCTTAAACTAATCTTCAAGTGTTAGTCCGCTTCACTATGACGTACAGAATTATAGCACAAAGGATCTTTTACAGGCGACATATTGAAAAATTTTCAATATTTTGAATACTGAAGGGCGGCTTGAAGTTAAATCTTAGAAAGTAAATAAACCTTCATTGATTCACCTTGAGTGGTAATTTAACCTCGGCAGCTTGAACGTCATCTAGCATTCACTTTCAAGTGATTTAGAGTATTTTTTTTTTTATTTTAGGTCTTTTTTTTTTTGAAATAACAGCAGGATTCTGAAAAGTTTGATCACTGCGATATACTCGATTAAAAAGCTTTAACTGTTGTTCTTAGTCATTTGATTTTCCTGTTTTAATATCTTTTTTACTCTATCCGAGCATTTGCATACCGACAGTCGTTGATCAAACTTCATTTAGTTCCTTTACCCTTGAGAGTTGTTCCTTACATTAAGCATAATACGAAAGTTTAAGTTAAGCAAATATGGCAGTCGCTGTTCAAGATATCGTTCATGCATTTTTGCAAGCCTACTACCAAAGAATGAGAAAAGATCCATCAAAGGTTTCTTGTCTATACTCGCCTACCGCAGAGTTGACACATATTAATTACCAAGTTGACTTCGACTGCACTGCTGATAGCTTATCAACGATAAAGCTTACTGGTAAGGAGAATATCAGTAGATTTTTTACGAGAAACAATAAGAAAGTTAGCGACCTTAAAGCCAAGGTTGACACATGCGATTTTCAAACTGCGGGCATTTCACATTCAAGCATACTAATCTTGACGACTGGCGAGATGTATTGGTCGGGTACTCCTGCATACAGATTCTGCCAAACTATTATACTTCAGCCTAACGCCGATAACAAGGACGCATTCGATGTCACTAATGATGTGATTCGTTTTATTCCTGATAACTTGAAACCCCATGTGTTGAAACCTAGTAAAGGTTTGAAAGAGAATGGAAAGGAGCCAGAGCAATTTGTGACGAACGGGGGACTCAAGGAGCAGAAGGCTGAAAATAAAGAGGCCAAGCTTGAACATAAAACCAAAGTTGAAGAGTCTGCGATCAATGAAAAACCAAAAGCGCCTGAATCTTCGCCAGCAGACGAAGTCCCAATCAATGTGCCAGAAGTAGTAGAAGATATGGATAGTAAGGAGATCAAGAGTATAGAAGTGAGAAAAACCGATACGAGCGATGAGACGGAGAAGCCAGTAGAAATTGAAAGCGAAGAACAGATAGCCGCACATGACAGTAAAGCAGATAGCCCAGAACCTGACGAGGAGAGTAAGCCAGCGGCACCACCCGTACGGATGAGTTGGGCATCGAAACTTGCAGCCAGCAGTGATACTTTCAAGACAACTACATCTGTAGCGAATAATGAATCGCCAAAGACTGAATCTACTCAGCCTACAAGTAACAAAAAAATACATGAGACAAAGCACGATATCCAAACAACTCAGAAGGATAGCAATAATGCCAGAGCGACAAAGAAGAAGCCGCAGTTTAGCACAGTCAACAAAGATGGGTTTTACCCTATATACATTAAAGGAACAGCAGGTATCAAAGAAGAGAAACTGAGAAGTGCACTAGAAACAGAGTTTGGTACCATCATGAAGATGACTACTGCTGATAGTTTTGCCGTGGTAGATTTTGAGTCACAAAAGAGTCAAATGGATGCTCTAGAGAAAAAACAATTGACTGTGGGAGATACAGAAGTTTACCTAGGTCGTAAGACTGTAAAAAAGAGCTCATCTACACCACCAGTTGGATCATCCGGCAGTATACGCTCGCACAAGAAACATTCCAACAAGAAGAGGGACTGAAGGGATTTTAAAAAAACACTGCATGAAACGAATGACCGAACATAACTATTTAAATAGATGTTATAAATGTAAACAATAGAAAAGACTGAGAAATAGTTTTTCTTCATTCTTCGAGTGTTCGTTACAGTGGGAGTCTTCGCGCACTTTGAGCACTATGCGACAATGGCCCTATGAAAAGGTAGTTGAAGAGCAGAAGATCTCGATCTAAGCAAGGTGTTTAGAGATTTATTGGGTGTGGTGAAACATGCTTGTCCCTCCAGCCAGTTTTGGGATTGCCGAAGAAGGTATATATCGATGTTCGAAAGTCGAGACTTTAAATTTATCATTCCTGGAGACACTGAATTTGAAGACTGTGCTATTCATAGGAGGCCAAGAACCCTCCAAATTCTTCAAAGAGTTCTTTAGTACAATGTCAATTGAGTGGAATCTGATACGAGTTGCGGATTTTTCATCCCTGGGTGAGCTAGTTACCAGTAGTGTCAGTAAGACCAGTCCCAGAGAGGGTGTTGATGGCAACAGTTGCACCGACTATAACAACTCTGATGGGGACTCGAGTTTTGGTGCGACCTACCACTTAACCGATGGCGACGAATTAATGCTAATAAAGAGCAGTTGCTTGAAGAAAACCCTTAAATTATTACTGAACACCGAAAAATACAACATCCTGCTTGTGGATAGAACCTCAATCATCGTTGGAATTTTAAGGAAAATCCAGAAATGGAGCATATCATCTGTGATTAATGAGTACAGGCTATTTGCAGGGAAAAATAGGAACTACTACGCAGAAACGTTCTTAGAAGTGATTGATTTGATCATTGAGCAAGAGAAGGATGATAAGTTTCTAATGCAAGGTATGGAAGAGTTGAATATGGGGCCGGATCCGCTCCTTCTTTCAGCGGAGATGCACAGAAGAGCCTCTAGCACAGTAGTAGTAAATGAAGAAGATCTGAGCCGATCACCACCAGTACCGCAAAGACTTATTAAGATGATAGATGAAGCAGAGAGTCACAGCAAAGTTGAGCATGAGACGTTCGAATCCCCAAAAATAAGCAAATCCTCGTCTACTTTAGGAATCTTTGGTAACAGATACAGATTAGCGTTTAATAAAAGCGCAAGCGGTGACTACAAATATTACAAGAGTCATAGTGGGAACACAGCAGAAGACACATTGACCATCAAGATACCCAGAGAATCTCTGCTGCCTCATTGGTGGAAGTTCCAGAGAGACTTGTGGGAGAAGGAAAACGCACCTCCGGAACACAATTTTTACAAAGAAGATATATTCACCTAATGAAACACTAGGTAATTGGTTGTTGCACGTCTTCAAAATGGGAATACAGTAGGAATACAGCTGCAACTTCCCACTCTGCACTAAATACCGAGATATATAGCACCCGTGCGAGTCTATTCTATGGGTTTCGTTTACCACGAATATGTGAAAGTTTAAGTGCATAGACATGGTGATAAGTCCCAATGGTTGTTTGAAAGTGAAGCGGAGTGGAATAGGTTTTGTCTTTTTTTTCACTTTAAGTACTCCGGCAATGTTGAAAATTGACGGCGAACATCAGGGCTTGAGACTTAAAAGGCTGAAAGCAGTTTAACAAGCCAAAAGGTGTTCCCAATTAATCACCATATCTTGAAAGTGTTTTGCGGGTCAACTTTTCAGTATCCCAATTGCTTATTCTAGCAGCATAGCACTGTTTCCGCTTCAAGATAAATATTATGCGATGTCACTAATGATATGTCCCCGCTGACATTCTGCAGACCTTCAGGATCCATTCAACACCAGAATCAATGGTTAAAGCTAAAACTGAGATTGTATTCAGTTTTTTAAGTCGGTAACAAGCATAATTTAGATCATCAAGAGGAACGAAGTGATATACTTGAATTCCCTAATGAAATACACAATCACTAATTAATTTAAGAGTAGATGGTCCTAAAACTGTAACTGAGACTTCACATCAATTGACCAAATTTCTCAAGGCTATCTTAAAATAGTTCAAGTCCCAAAGATTTCTCGATGGACAACGGGACCCGAGCCTTGACAATTGGTGCTATGATACGCAGTATGACTCACTAACGCCTGGAATCGCATCTTTATTAACAAATGATGGCCATTGATAGCATAGAAGACCTACTCTGACCGTTTGGATCTTAATATTCCAGAGGAATTTGTATGTGCCATACAAGCTCATCGTACCTTTTTCCTGCGGAATTTCAATAGCATACGCTCTAAAGATCAGCGATATAAAAGAAAACGATGAAAGTCAAAGAAGAGCCATTGAGGGTTCTTGTTTGAATTAATTGTAGAACGATAACGATAACGATACTAAACCATGGTGAAAAACGTTCTATTGTTAGGTTCCGGCTTCGTTGCTCAGCCTGTCGTTGACAGTTTATCTGCCGTTGAAGACATTAATGTCACAGTTGCTTGTAGAACTGTAACCAAGGCTCAAGAATTGGCCAAAAAATCTGGTTCCGACGCTATTTCCTTGGATGTTACTGATGACGCTCAGTTGGATGCAGCTTTGGAGAAACATGATCTTGTTATTTCATTGATTCCATACACTTACCATCCAAACGTGGTAAGAAGTGCTATCAGATTGAAGAAAGATGTGGTCACTTCCTCTTACATTTCTCCAGCTCTAAGGGAGCTAGAACCCAAGATCAAAGAGGCTGGCATCACGGTCATGAACGAGATTGGTTTAGATCCAGGTATCGACCACTTGTACGCTGTCAAGACTATTGATGAAGTTCACAAGGCCGGTGGTAAAATAAAATCTTTCCTTTCCTACTGTGGTGGTCTTCCAGCACCTGAGGATTCTGACAATCCTTTGGGTTACAAATTCTCTTGGTCTTCTAGAGGTGTTCTATTGGCATTGAGAAACTCTGCCAAATATTGGAAAGATGGTAAGATTGAAACTGTCTCTTCCGAAGATCTAATGGCTTCTGCTAGGCCATACTTCATCTATCCAGGTTACGCATTCGTGTGTTACCCAAACAGAGACTCTACTCTATTTAAGGAACTTTACCATATCCCAGAGGCTGACACTGTCATTAGAGGTACTCTTAGATATCAAGGCTTCCCAGAATTTGTCAAAGTTTTGGTTGACATTGGCTTCTTGAAAGACGAGGAAAGCGAGATCTTCAGCAAGCCACTACCATGGAAGGAGGCGCTACAAAAGTTTTTGGGAACCTCTTCTTCTTCCAAGGCTGACTTAGTCAAGGCTATCGACTCAAAGACTTCTTGGAAATCTGACGAAGACAGAGAAAGAATTCTTTCTGGTTTCTCATGGTTGGGATTCTTCTCCGATTCTTTGACCGTGCCAAAGGGCAACGCTCTAGACACTCTATGTGGTCGTCTAGAAGAATTGATGCAATATGAAGAAGGTGAACGTGATATGGTCGCTTTGCAACACAAGTTCGGTATTGAATGGGCCGATGGGACCACCGAAATAAGGACCGCTACCTTGATCGACTACGGTAAGGTTGGTGGTTACAGCTCTATGGCTGCTACTGTCGGTTACCCAGTTGCCATTGCAACCAAGTTCATCCTAGAAGGTAAGCTAAAGGGCCCTGGTTTGCTAGCACCTTACTCACCTGAAATTAATGACCCAATAATGAAAGAATTGAAGGACAAGTACGGCATCTATTTGAAAGAAAAAACTATTGGTTAAATTATTCATTTCGATCGTCTAATTATATAGCGATGCAATTATAAAAGATAGTTCTTTATAATAGAGAGGAAGATAAGCTTATTCAATTAATCCTTGACCCTTCTAGAGGTTATTATCTCGATCATGTGGTAATCATGTGTTTGTCGCTTATATCTAAGTAGCATCTTCTGATAATTAAGATGTCAATACAATATGAAAACAGTTCAAGCCTCAGTCTTAACCTGTTTGAACGATCATTTAGAGCAAGTATCATGAGCTCAACATCTGAACACAGTTCTGGCGGATTATGGCATAAATTTCGATCCTCTACCAAGTCGCTTTCCTCCTCATTGTCGAACCTCTCTATGAAGACTGAAAGTGATGGTGACACCCCAACTAGTACAGTGGTTCATAAATCACTAGTGAAGTTTTATAAACATCAAGAACCATTTACAGGTTTTCCAGGTTGGCTTGGTCATAAGGAAGACCTCCCCAATGAGCAAAAGATTTTAAAGAAACAGAACCATGTGAGCTCTAACCCTATCGCTGGTGGGCTCAATCATATGCGCAAGTCTTCTCTGGATAAGATGAATCGGAAAAGTGTGAGCCCGTCTCCTTTCAATGAACCAGAACAGCTTTCAAGCGCTGGTATGGCGTTCCATAGCATCTATTCAAGCGAGACGACAACGGTACGAACGTCAAACACCGCAGCATTACAAGGTCAAGCACAGCATGGCAGGCCGGATGTGCTTGGAAGGTCTGATCTGCAGGATCAGAGTCAAGCGCCTACGACAGTAACCAAGAATTCATCAATGATGATGCGTGAGAGATTGAAAAGACAGAATACTAAGAACTCTATCAATATTGGACGCAATTGATTGCATACGCATATAGCTTGAAAGGCCATGAAAAACCTCACTACTCGGGAGGAAATGTGCTTTCTAAACTCGTATATATAATGCTAAGGATACAGGATTCGTTCCTAATACTACAGAATTTCTCGAAGCGGGACGTTTGCGTTACTCTCCTGGTCGCCTTGATTCTCCATATTACTTTCAAAGTTCAAATAAGAGTGATCTCCCATGGTCCTTGGCTGTATTATAACCTTTACCAAAAATATTATTGCAAATAATGCCGATATTCCTGCAACTATGCAGTAAAGCACACCAAGTGACATGTTTCTTCCTCCGATAACGCTACTTGTTGTAACAACGATTGACTTGGATCCCCCAAATATTGAGACTGGATAATTTAGACCGATGTTCATAGTATATGTACCGTTAGGAAGCTCTCCGCTCTCATTCTTTAAAGCCAATTTGTAAAATTTGGGAAGAGCTGCGGTTCTCATCCACACATGAAACTCATCCCATGAGCCAATATCTGGGATGTTTTCGTCAGTGTACCCATCAGGGAATCTTTTAGCCCAGTTTGGTGGTGGAACAATCTGAGAAGCGTTGTAAGAAGTTTTCTTAAACCGTTGAGCATCAACCCCCCATGCTATGCCCTTATTCGTAAGCTGATAATCTTCAGTACCATCACTACCCTTCAATGATGTACTAAAAGTATCATTGAACATCGAATTAGCTATCAAACCACACGGATAAATCGCTCTACCGTCAGACTCTCTTAGCGGGTCGCAGCTGCTATCCAGCTGGTCCGCATCAATGGCCTGTCCTTTCAATTGAGAAATATCCAATGATTCAACGTATTTACGATGGTTTTGATAAAAGTTGGTTAGCTTATAGTAAAGATAAACCGATTGTTTGATTCTGTTGGGGACTTGGAATTCTATCTGGCATGTTGTGGTATCTGATTCATCTTCTTCAAGCTTCCATCTTGGCTTCACATGCACAGGTTTTTTGAAATGATAATGAACGAATTTCGATGGTATCTCTGTGAAGTCGTTAGTGTTAGCATCCTTGTGACAATCACTGTAGTCGATAACCAGGTCTTGAACATTCGTAGCACTAACAATCAGCCCTATACCAATTGGTGCAAAAATGCACGCAACAAAGATCAGCAAAGGAAGCACACTCTGCGGTGATAGGATAGGTTGCCAGGCTTTTAATCTTTGTTGTCTGAACGCTGTATTTGGTGGCTTCCTAGACTTTTTCCTCTGACCATTAGGGTCAGAGTCATCCAAAATGACCTTCTTCCTTCTAAAGAATAGCGCCATTGGCCAGATTGTCCTTTTGAATTGACTGAGCTAACCTTCGAGGAATACCACTTTGTTTTTACTGTACTTATTAGGACTCGCTAAAGCCTTATTTTCGCAACGGAACACTAAGAAGTTATGAACTTCAAGATAGTGAAGAGCTTCAACTATAAAAATTATGGTTGAAGGTAAGCTTTCATTTGGCCAACCTGCGAGCTTCAATGACACAAATTGCAATGTACAAGTTTTTGTTGAGTATAGTTACAGTAATATTAATGCCTATATAGTTTACAATTTTCTGTCATGAAAGAATTGAATAAGATGGAATGGTCTCATACTTTTGCATCGACGATGCCTGAAGCAGAGTTTCCCAAAAGCTGGTGGTTCGAATTGTCAATACTGTTGCCCGTGGAGGTATGCCTGTAGAGTGGCGACAGTAGATTCCTTACTTCTGGTAGTTTTTTGACAAATGGCAAATCGAGCAAGTTGATCTCCTTGCTTGTAATGAGTTGTGTGAAAATGACAGAGATACCCCAAGTGTGAGGTCTATTGACAATGATCCTCTCTAGTAAGTTTCTCAAAATTATCTCTTGGACTTCGAGAAGCTGGTCACCCCATTCTTCGGAGACAAACATGTTTCTCAGCGCAAAAATGAACCAGTAGGTGTGAACGTTTGGATACCTTAGCTGCTCAACCATCGCTTGAATAACTTGGTACTGTAGCTCGACTGTACCGTCATGAATCAAGTTGAACAATAACGTGTAATAGGCAGATTTGGTGTTGAAAACAGCGCTGGAGGACATTCTCTGGTACTCTGATCCTACCTCTATTCCGACGTGGATTACAATGGCACGCACAATATTATTGTCCACCGACAAGTAGTCATAACCAATACCATTCTTCAGCTCATACTCGTTTCTATAGGTGTTGCTGATAATAGTTTTGAGCAACGAATTCGATGGAATGCGCAGATAATTGTCGACCGGTTTCTTCAGCGTGCTAAATTCCGCTATTAGGTCATAAAACACCTTTGGTGGCTCCTTACAGGCAGCGATATCTTCCAAAGAAAGAGTTGGGTCGTATGGGTTTGGTAGCATCATCTTTTTTGGAATCGCTGAAAGAATAACGTTCTTCAACTGAAAGTAGGTTGGTGGTAAGTTGTTCATTAATTCGAGGTGGTTCTCAATCAAAAACTCTGGCATATCATTCGAGATACCCAAAAAGACACGCAATGCACCTTTATAGACGACTGAAATGGCGTTGGAGACCTCATTCTTGTCCGTGTATTTATCCAAGAACTTCAATAGGTCAATAAGCAATAGCATCAGATTTTTCCATCCTGCGTTGTTGGGTAGTCGAAGCATGGTGGGTAAGAACATTCTGTGTGAGATCAAAGTTACCCATGCGAAAGAAAACCCAGGGAAAGCAATCGGTTGCGCAGACTGTAAGTAGGAAGAGAAGATGTTGTAAAACTCTGTATCGAAATCAAGTAATTCCTTACGCGTTACCACATTACGCACCTTGATAAACTTATGGCCCCGAATAGTCTCCCATTCGAATAGGAAGTTTGAAAGCAGTCTGAAATGAGGCCTCTCATTGAAAGTTGTATTCTCTTGTTCATGATCCTTCGAAAACACTAGAGCAATGACTGGGAAAACGAGGTTTAGATAGTCCGCCCTTGTCATTTCCGTAAAATCTTGTACCACCAGTAGCTTTATTATCATTTTGCCCAGTGCATCTATCGCTGTAAAGACCTCACCAGTTGGGTCACTTTCCTTAAATGAGAATATGGATAATTCTAGAGCTGCCTTGATGAACTCAATGAGCTGGTCCGTTTTTGACAGAACACCCTTGTCTTTCATCTGTTTCAAAAACACGATGGTGGAAATATCATCACCTTCGACTCTTTGCAGTAACTTGACCCATTCCGTAAAAACCAGATAGTACCTCTCTGTATTGGTGACTTTAGTTTTTAACTCGACCGGAAGAACAACTTCCTTCTCATAATCTCTCAAGAATGACTTGACGTTGGCATCATCCAGTGTACCGAGATATTCTAGAGTGCAGATAAAATCCATACGCATCAAGATTGGTGAGCTTGACATTACTGTGTCTCTTATCAGTTCCATTGAAAAGTTCACAGAGTTCTCCATTTTGTTTTTCATGGTGGTGACCAATACGTTATCCAGTTCGCTAGCATCGATCAACTTGACGTCCAGTAAAGACCTTATCACCGACACATTGAATTTTCTGCTATCAAGCGCATAAACAAGCCACCATACCACGTCTTTCCTGGCGACGATGGACAAGGAGCATAATTTCTCCAGTAACATCGACAAAACCTCACGGCACAGTGGACTCTCACTAGTGGCGAATAGACTGTTGACGACAGCCTGAGAGACCTTTAGAGCAAGCTGATCCTTCTGGGAACTGCGGGCTATAAAACTCAATATTTGGAAAATGATAGCTTTGATAGAATTTTGCTCTCCTAGGTCTCTGAGGCCTCTTTTGTCGGCGTTCTCTTTGATTTGAACAACTAGTCCATCCATCAAATGAACAAGCACGCGATGATTTTGTTCCAATTCACTCTGGATGCCCATGCCTTGAGAGTTTTGAATTGGAAGCTGGTTCTGAACTGGCGGCACATGCATCTGAGAAGTTGGTGCAAGATGCTGCTGTTGCTGTGGACGAGCTTGCTGCTGTTGCAGGAGTATCTGCTGATGATTTTGTTGGTTCTGTGGTGGCCCGGTCGCATCCGGTGCGTTTTCAAAGTTTGAGCCGTGATCTCCCAAGTTTTCGTATATTGAGAACTGTTGGGGTGTTACACCAGAACTTTTTAAACCTAAAGGCTCTGGTAATGTCAATGAGTAAGGATTTGTGTTTTGGGTTAAAAATGGTTGGCCCGCCCTTCTCTCTTTATGATAGCGGCGAATTGCTATAGGTTGCATCAACTGCTCACCAATGTCCTGGGTCGCTTTATCCATAGCCGCCTTCTCAATGATGGCAAGGGCCACGCCTAAATTGTCATTTATTGCAGTATTCAGTTCGTCAACAAATGAATTCTGCATGCCCATGAGATTTGGTGCTAAAGAGTGCGTGGTTGATACGATCACTTCTTTTAAAGGCTCTACAGCTGTAGTACGAGCTAAACTTTGGGAAAGATGCCTGACCATTCCTATGGCTGCTGCCTTCAGTTTCATCTCATCCACTTCAGTGGCGAAATCTTTGAGAACTATCTTCATCGTAGTAACCACCGCGATGCTAGTAGCCTTGTCTACAGCCGGCAATAACACCTCCCTGACAGATTTGGCCATCGCCATTTGAAAAACACGCATTAAGTCTGGATGGGTAGCAAAAATGGTAGAACCATTGAGATTATTGAAAGGGTTTTCACCTGCTAATGCAGAGGTTTCCACTCCGACGGGTCTTTGTTCGATAGAAGGTACCAACCCACCAGAAATAACCCTTTGTTGTCTTTGTTGGGAGAGAAGTACCTGCTGCTGGTATTGCTGCATGGTCATCATTTGTCTCTGCTGCTCTGCGTGCCTTTGTTCTACTGTCAAACTGTTAATGCTACCAGCCAGTTCATCAACAGCGTTGTTCGCACCAATCATGTCAGTAGGAGTAATACTTTTAGGATCAATGTTAAGAGACTTAAGCAGAACTTCGACCTCAAAGGTCAAGCTCAACTTCCAGTTAGCTTTATTATTCAATTCCAGGAGGAGCCTGACAATTCCAACAGTCCAAGGATTTGGTGGTCTAAAAACCTTCGAGTCAGCAGCGTTTTGCAAAACTTTAGCGACGAAGGGAACGACAACGTTTAGCCGCTTTTCCATGTAGGCCTCCAATAGAAGTTCTCTGAACGCTATGTTGCGATGCCTGATAGGCCTATCTAGCGACAAGGTGATGCTTCCAAGCCACATTGCCATGTTTTTGAGGTGATTTTTGTCTATTAGCTGGGCGTCTTTGGTCGACAGAAAAATGTACAGCTGCTTGCAGGTCACTGCGACCATGTATTCATGCAAAAGGTCAGATTTTATCGACGTCAAAATCCTGCTGTAAAGTTTATGATAGTTAGGTTCCGTTTTTGCCCTTTGGTTGACGAGATAATTCGAAAACCAAGAAAAGTAGTTGGGCGTCAGCACGGTTTTAAGGTCTATAATTTTGACATCGAAGTTATCCATGGTAATGTTATTCACGACAAAGAGCACTTTTTCAGTTATCTCCTTTGGAGGGTTCTCTTGTAATACCTGGGCTGATGGTTCTTCAAGCACAAAATACTTGAGTGGAATCGTTTCAACAGGTTTTCTTGCATCGTCCGGAGTTTTACTATGTAGTCTTTCCGCTGACTTCGCTGCCTCAACGACAGATTGATAGACCTGAGGTTGAGTTTGTAGTCCTGGGACATATTCCAGCAAGTCTTTACAGTAATTGGGGTAGTCAACAAGTCTAATCTTGAATGCATAAATAGCCTGTACAGCAAATTTGAACATTTTAGACTCAGGTCCCTCCTTTGCAAAATTCAGAATGATTCGGAAAGCAACATCTAGCACAAACCCACGAAGTAGTTGGAACAGTATCATAGAGCCAAAGAGGACAGATGTCGTTGCTAGCGCATCAAGTGGATAATCTCTAAAAAAGCTAGACTCTGCGATAACAGCGTGTGTCATACAAGCGAAAACATCCTGGTCTCTGACATTTTGACTGTCTCTAAGCTTTCTCAGAATGTCAATTATATCTTTTATTGCCAGTTCGCCACTGTACATCTTCTGTAAGTAGTTTTGCATCTCTTTCTCCACATCAGGAGCAATAGGATTTATATCTCCATTACTCAAAATCGCTTGGTCATGCCCAAAACCATAGTTTATTAAACGAGGAAATGCAATGATCAACGAGAATTGTATACCTTCAAAACGTTCCAAATCGCTTTCTTTCAGTGAGAATTTGACCATGGTAGTGATCAAGAAATGCAAAGCCGGTAGATCGAATCTTTCTGTCACAGCGAAAGGGTTATTTGCGTCCGTCATTTTCGCTTGCAAATCCAAAGTATCTAAAATTAGAGACGCAGTATTGATATTGAGTCTCTTTTGAATGAAATCCTCAAATCCTAACCATCCCACTTTTCTCGCGCACGGAGTAATCTTGAGTGCTTCTGCAAAAGATAGTTGCTCAATCAAATTGTCCAGTTTACCCTTTATGGCTAGAATTTTTACCAATTCTGAGGGACGTAATTTTTCTTTGCTTAATATGATCCTGGTGGCCTCCAAGATGCGATCGTTATCTGGGATAGCTTCAATGAGAGGGCCCAGTACATCCGGTGATCTTTCAAAAGTTTGAACCAGTAGAGTGACCATGATTTCATTAATTATGGTCTTATTCTCTACCAATAGAGTAAAATGTTTCATATTGGATAGTAAAGCAAAGCCAAGAAGCTCTGGAACTTGGTTGAAGTCTTCGAAAAAGCATTCCTGGTAATATGGCAACATTGGATTGCTCGATAGTTCATCTCTCAACAAAAACAATTCCAAATCCAGTGAAGCCACTGACAATAGATAAAGTAGCGATCCTTTGGAATTAGGAACTAGATCCGTAACTTTTCTTGTGCCTTCAACACTCAAAAGGTCAAAACAACCCTGTTGTGGTGACCATTGGTGTAAAAGAAAAGCTAAGTCTAACTTGAAAGTCATGTCCCAGTCACAGCCGAAAAACTGATCTATCAAGCGCCCTCTTTGTAGACAGGCGAAAAAGGAACTGAGAGATGCTATGGTTGGTTTTATCAGTGTAGTGAGAAAGTACTTGGTGGACATTAAGTTGAAAACACGATTCCAGTTGATAGCATCCTTTGGGAGTTTATCGATCGACTTGAAGATCGTGTTACCTATGTTCGTAGCCTCTGCAGCGGACTGAGGATTGAGCCACCTCTCTTGTGTTTCCTGTTGTACTCGTTGAGATCCTGGGGAAATAACCTCTGATAACATAAGTGCCACCATATCGTTCAAGCTTTCACCCTCTAATGAATGGAGTAAATCGGTTAGATTTGATTCCAGCGTAGTCGCCGCGGATTGCAATAGAAAATTTTGAAAGTAGTTGATATTGTTCATCTTTATTTCTAACGTGGATGCAAGTTTCTTTATTGTGATATTAGGGTTCACTGACTCTAAAATGAGATCGTTAGTGGTGGCGTCAAATAGTACTTCTAAATCTTCTGATTTCAAACCACACTGGTCTAAAAATGCGAAATTACTGAAGATTTCTCGCGATAAGGTATCCTGGGCGCCTGGTGCCTTTAATGGAAGTTTCAGAAACTGGGTAGCAAGTAATCTATGGATTAAATTGTCCTGTGGTGCCAAAGTATGATTGTTCTTTATATCCCTAGAACAAAGCACCAATAATTTTTCCCAATATTTGATATAAACTGCAAATGGGGATTTTTCAAGCAGAAAGTCAATCTTCTTTTCGATCTCCTTGAAGTTCCTCTCGGTGAGCGCGGTAAGCAATAAGCTAATTTGTGATATGACGATATGAACAGCCTCTTTTTCCTGCTTAATTTCGTATGATGTTGATCGTGCTGATTGCATGTATTGGGGTCTCTATAAAAGCATAAAGTTAGTAATTGGTCCTTCAATAAGCCGAATAACCGAACCAAAGAGCTTGGCGACCGAATTGAACATACCAGCAGCTAGGGAGTACTAAACAGGTTATCGATTACTCCTTTAACTTTCACGAGTGCTTTGTTTACTGCTGATACATAATACTATGAACGCCTCAGGATCGACCACCCTGCTTTCCTTACCTAAAATTTTACTGATCGTCCAGAATTACACCACTCATGATTGAAGTTGAAGCTTTAAATAGGCTAAAATAGAGGCAAATGAGCCATTAGACTGCTGTGAGAATTAGCAGTGACATTTGCAAAAGGCTTTCGTGGTGCTGTGTTATTTTTTCCTTGCTTTTAATTGCTTCATTTTCGTTTATTTTTGTGAGTTTCTTCTTGCAGACTTTATTAGTGTTCTACTTACTGTCTTTGTATGCAAGAGTGACAGCTACTATATTGCCACTCTTCCTAATCAGCTCAATGATGAAGATTCTGTCCTTTTTTTGATTTGTAAGTTTTCTGGTTGAAGGTTTTGTCTGAATATCATTTTCGCTCAACTAAACGGTAATTCTTTATCCTAATCATAAATATATCGTTCAAACAAATGAGTAGATGATCACTCAAACCTAATTTAGGCATCTTTCCACACCAAGTGCAGTGGAGATAACACTTGTATAGGCCTATGGCTGCCCAACCAACGATTAGTAGGTTTTTTAAGCCAGTAAGCAAGTCTAGGGATATTCAGAAGCCCTCAAGGTTGGACAAGACGGATGAGAGCAACGATGGAAGCGTAGAGACGATTGAGATAGATGCCTCACCAAAAATGGGGTCTTCGGAAGTGACTCCATTTGAATCAGAGGCCGACACTGAAGTGATGCCCATAGGTAAGAGGTTTGCAGAGACTTGCGAATGGTCGGGAATGAGTGATGGCAAGAGAAGGAAGTCGAATCTTATTAATGACAGTGGGATCAAAATGGCTAAGAAGAGAATAACCTCAGACAAATTAACTCCTTTGGACCAGCAAGTGAAGGACCTAAAGGAAGCCAACATGGATAAACTCTTGGTTGTTAGAGTGGGCTACAAATACAAATGTTTCGCGCAGGATGCTATTATTGCCAGTCAAGTGCTACAGATCAAACTTATAGCGGGTAAATTGACATTCGATGGGTCGAGTAGTCAAGATTTTGATCACAAGCAATTTGCATACTGCTCTTTCCCCGAAAATCGTCTTCATGTGCATCTCGAGAGGCTAGTTCGTCGAGATCTTAAAGTTGGGGTAGTGGAACAATCAGAGACAAGTGCCATAAAGAAATACTCTAAGGATGCCAACAAGAGTGGCGTGTTTGTGCGTGAGGTAACCAATACATTTACAAAAGCAACTTACGGGATCAACAATACTTTCTCGTCAGATTCTAGACGCATACTCGGAGACACTTGCAGCATTTGGAGTCTACTTTTGAAGAAAGTCAACAACAAATATCGTTTCAGGCTGCTGTCAGTTTCGTTGAATAGTGGAGAAATTATACACGACGACTTCGAAGACTCTGAATATAGTACAGAAAAGCTTGAAATACGAGCAAGATACTTGGAACCAAAGGAGCTTGTTATCGGTGAGAATTTACCGTTGCATCTAGAGCGCCTCTTTAACCAGCGGGACTGCATTATTCACAAGGCGGAAATTACGAGAGAACCACAACCGCAAACCCACGATACCTTGAAAAAGGCAGGTGTCTCACCAGAGTATGCTGATGCCTTCGAGCTTTTATTCAATTATTTGAAAGATTATGGGAACGAGCAAATCTTACTCATTTACTCTGCGTATCAGCCTTTTGCTTCAAAAGCCTACATGCTGCTCAATTCCAATACTTTAGAAAGTCTCGATATTTTTACAAATGATGGTGGCAAAGGCTCTCTCTTCTGGCTGCTTGATCACACAAGAACATCGTTTGGTTCAAGGATTTTGAAGGAATGGGTGCTTCGACCGCTATTAAATCAATCTGAAATCGAAGAACGACTCGATGCAGTTGAATGCATTAAAAAGGAAATCAATAACGTGTTTTTCGAAGCTCTCAATCAAATGCTTAAGAATACCACAGACCTTCTCCGCACTCTTAATCGTATAGCATATGGTAACACGTCCAGGAAAGAAGTGTATGCCTTTTTGAAACAGATAAATCAACTGGAACATCATTTTGAAATTCATTCAAAATATTTGAGTCAGCAGGTTGTTGCCCAGAGTGGACAAATCAAACAGAACTCTAGCCTGCTAACCAGAATTTTAAGCGAAATGATGACCTTGTCACAAAAATCAAAAGTATCCTTACTCTTTTCCATGATCAATGTTTCTGCTGTGATGGAAAAGGACTCAGAGAAGCAAATTACTGAGTTTTTTAACTTGAACAATTATGATCATCCTGATTCAATAATTCAAAGACTTCGTGAAATTGACAGCGTTCAGGATGAACTCACCGAGGAGCTCAATTGCATACGCAAAACCCTGAAGCGACCTCATCTGACGTACAAGGACAATGTAGATTATCTGATAGAGGTCAGAAACACACAGGTCAAGGACATACCATCTGACTGGGTCAAAGTCAACAACACGAAGATGATAAGCAGATTTCATACACCGAATATCATTCAGTTGCTGGAGAAGCTCCAATATCAAAAGGACCTATTGTTGCGCGATGCAAACACAGAGTACGAGCACTTTCTTTCTCGCATAGTAGAGGAATACGGTCCTTTGAGAAATTTCATCAACTATATTGGAACGTATGATTCACTACTGGCTTTAGCAGCAACGTCGTGCAATAGTAATTACGTGCGTCCAAAGATTAGTTCTAGGAAACAGTTTATCAGGGCAACAAACGCACGTAACCCTGTGATTGAATCATTGGATGTGCAGTATGTTCCAAATAACATCAACATGTCTGAGGAAAATGGCAAAGTGCTCATTTTAACGGGCCCAAACATGGGAGGTAAATCCTCCTACGTTAGACAGGTGGCCTTGCTAGTAATCCTCGCGCAGATCGGGTCATTTGTACCTGCTGACTCTCTTGAACTTGGTCTGTTCGATAATGTCTTCACTAGAATTGGTGCTTTCGACAATATATTGCGAGGCGAGTCCACTTTTAAGGTTGAAATGTTAGAGATATTAAGCATTCTACAAAATTGTACCAACAAATCTTTGCTTCTACTAGACGAGGTTGGCAGAGGAACTGGAACCGAGGATGGAAAGGCGATTGCCTCCACATTATTAGAGTATTTTCTAACGGAGAAGGAATGCCCACTTATTCTCTTCACCACACACTACACTATGCTAGGTATGATAGAATCTCCAATTTTGAGAAATTACTTCATGGATTACGTCGAAGAAAGACGTGAAGGCGAGAACTGGCCAAGTGTTGTACTACTTTACAAATTAAAACCTGGCATGACCTCTAATTCGTACGGTCTAAATGTTGCGAGGTTGGCCCACATTGATAAAGCCATCATTAATCGAGCCTACGATATATCCGAAGATACGAGAATGGAATTTGAACTGAGTCGCGACACCTCATTGGCGTCGCAAATGAAAAGTATCATGAGCTCAAGCACCAATTCACCTAAACAGATGCTGCTTGGATTGCTTGAACTGCAGGAGGACGATGAAAAAGTTAGTCATGAGTGAAGTCATTATCTAAAAATTGAATATACTTACATAGTGGAACAATCTGAACCAAGTTAGTTCAGTACACATAAAGCTTAAAGCAGTATAGCATTATACGAGCAGCAATCGAGGATTGTGTCCTTGAATTGGCCTGTATGATTAACAAAATCGCTCCTGTGTCAGGCCTGCGAATTCATCTCATGAAGAAACCCTTATGGCTGTTACTCCTTGATCTATTCGAGTTCGGAGTATATGAAATTTTACCATAGGAATTATTATCTCCATAAATCAACGGGTTGTTGTCTTGTTTCATTAAGCTCATTGAATTAAAATCATGGAAAGGATCATCATCGGACACTTCATCATCATATTCGACGTGTTCCTCGAACATAATGCGCTCTTGTTCCTCTAGAGATGGGTTAGCATCAGATTTACCGTTGTTTTTATTCTTGTTTGTCGATAGTTTAGTAAAGTCATAACCATCTTCAGTGAGTACAGGGATCAGCGGAGGCTCAGTATTCCTTAGAAGGGACCACTGCATTTTCTTGAAAAATGGATGGCGTTTTATATCGGCAGCACCCATTCTGGATCCCAGACGCTTCGACTCATTCTTTGTCAGGAGTTTCTTTATGAGATCTTTGCATGCTCGTGAAATTTCGTTGTTGTTAGGGAAGGTTACTTCACTTTTCAATATATTGCAGAAAGTTTCGTTCGTGTTATCTCCTTTGAAAGGGGTGAAACCGAACAACATCTCGTAGGTTAAGATACCTAGAGTCCACCAATCAACAGCGGCTGTATGTCCGTTGCCCCTGATTACTTCTGGAGCAATATATTCTTCTGTTCCCACAAATGAATTAGTTCTAAAACCGTTCGAGCAAATTTTTGTATCCACCAAGGTTGATTGAGCAGAACCTTTAACCACTGGATTTTTGGCATCCTTCGCCTGAATTGACAAATCGAAATCTGAAAGCATGATGTGACCCGATTTATGCAGCAGAATATTCTCAGGCTTCAAATCTCTGTAAATGCAACCCATCAAGTGCAAGTATTCCAGTGCTGCGGTAACCTCGCTGGCGTAGAAACGAGCATCATCTTCACTAATGCATTTTGTCTTCCTTGTCTGCAGAGCCCTGAAAAATTCTCCTCCCATACAATACTCCATGCACAGATATAGGTAGTCTTCGGATTGAAATGAATGATACAAGGTCACAATGAAAGGATGATTACTAGTTGCGAGAATTTCTTGCTCTGCCAAAATACGCTTTATCTTCTTTCTCTTGATCATTTCAGCTTTACTGAAAATCTTTAGCGCATAAAGCCTATTAGTCCTCTTTTCCTTCACCAGGTATACTTTTCCCACATCACCTTGACCCAAGAGTCTTACTTTTTCGAATGATTGGGGACCCACGGTAATATCACGAAACTTATTGCTAAATGATTTATTCCTCAACCGTCTTGAGCGCTTTGGTTCCTCAAGATCCGGAAGTTTCTCCAAAGGTGCGAAAGCTGAAGATGAAGAGTTACCTCTTTGCTTACCAGAATTCATAGGGGACAGATCCTTTGTCGCATCCGGAACGGATGCTGCTCTTCTCAGCGCTGGCTTACTCCGCAGATCATTATCGTCTAGGTAACGTTGTTTCAGATGACCGTTATAAGGTGAGCTTAGAGCGGACTGGCTTAGTGGGAATATTTCGTCCTCATCGCCTTCATTATCACAACCTATCACGATGGAAGGAAACGGTTGTGCACTGTCTGGGGTCAGCAACGGGCTTTCAAACTTTCCAGCTTTCACATCTTTCTTCCCAGGTGAGCTATCATTCTTGTAAAATTCATTGACTTCTTCATTCTCTTTAATCTCGTTGAGCGACAAGTTGCTTAAATTTTTATGCTCCTTCTGTAAAGCGGCAGAAGTGGCCGATGAGGTTGGTGTAGTTACCGAAGTAGTTGCCAACAAGGAATCTCCATGTTTGCTGGAAGATAAATTCAAGCTGTAATCGAGATCCTGTGACGATAATGCATGAGGCGGTAAGCCTTGGTAGACGAAATATGGATTATTGCTGCGAATTGTACCGGAACGATCTCGATCGTTACGGAAAGGGTTTGTGCTGAAACTACCAGTATGTCCTCTACTTTCTTGTCTCCCTAAATTTTTACCGCCTGCAGAAGTCAAATGGGTAGGCATTGTAGGTGTAGACGGCGACCGCTTCCTTGTCGTAGGCGTAAGGTTTGAGACTGCAGACCCAACACTCAAATTACTATCCTCTGCTTGATCCTCATCGATGCGCTCCTGTTGAAATTCAGAATCTTGTTGATCCTCCACCGGACTAGTATTCCTCCTCGACTTTTCGCCACTCTTGTTCTCATTGGGGCTCCCATGAAATATACTTTTGAACCTCGAAAACCTCGAACTCTGTTGGGCTTGTGTGGAAGAAACAGAGGACGTCAAATCCGGTACTCCCACATCCTGTTCCTCTTCAACCCCTGCTACAACAACCTTTGTAGTGACTTCTGTGTCAGATCCTTCTACGGTTTCTTGTTGAAACTGCTCTTGTACATTGACACTGGAATGACTCGTATTAGAGCTCCCATTCCCACTAGCACCACTAACATTCCGTCGGAACGAACGAGGAATCAATTTCGAAAATGATAAACTTCTCTCCTTATCCCCAGGTGTGCTGGGACGACTGTACAACTCCTGATCATCCATCCCAATAGACAAACTTACGTTCAACCTCTTCACAATCTGCTATAATACTCGCTCCAAAAAGCTCCCAACCTAAATACCACCACCAGAGCTCAACTAAATGTCTAGCAAACTAACCTAAAACCCTCCAAGACCCTCGAAACCTTCATTACTTGCAACTGTTAACCATCGAATACTCCTATTACTTTGGCAGGGGCATTAGACTACGGCTCACTTCCAACGACTGGGGTTCTAAATCCTTTAATTATGATGAACAGTTTACAAGCATTACAGACGCTATTTAGCCCTGTATGGCCTCAGTGGGTGGCTCTTATGTGAAGAGGCTATGCGAGATGTGGAGGCAGTAACAAGTTTGGTATTCCGTTCTTGATGTAGTAGATGTGCTCGCAGTTGCGACATTGCATTTGGCCCTCGACGATTGACGTCTGGATCAGCAATGTGTGTAGGTCTCTGAGTATGGCTTGGTCATCTTCTGACAGCTCTTGTCCTGGTACGAGGACGGGTTTGACACGAGGAAGTGATTCGTTTCCCAGGTCTGCGGCCACTGCGAGAATTGCGTCCCAGTCGACTCTGTCGAGGATGCTGAGTAGGAACTCCGGGTTGAAGTCGATACTATCGTCCTGTTGTAGGCTGCATTTGGCGCCATCGTATTTTAGTGGGAAATTGTCATTGCTGGTGTCACAAGCCTTCACGGAACACTTTAAAAAATTGGTAGTCAAAAACTTCATGTTGCAATGCGACTCTAATGGCTCGAGGAATTTTCTCACAATCGTCTGCCTAATTAATTAGAGTTGATCAACTTTTGAAGCTCATCGCTTGAAGCTCATCGATTTTTTTCACCTTAGTCAAAGCTGTATACGTGAGATGTGACTGTAATTAGGCGTATAAGGGTTTATATACAGGAATATGGGTCAGCTCTTGGTATTTCGCCAGCTTGAGATGACACCTAGTAGCTCCACGGCTTTTGGATTGTGGCTGACTAGCTGGAAGCACTTCTTGCGCTCGTTTTTATTTGCTGTGAGGTCTATTCTTTCGCGGTCCTCGTCTCTCGGTAGTAAAACTCGCACCTGGCGTATCCTAGTGGTACCGGACGTTGTGCGTGCTATGACACAATCTCTGCGAATCATCGATATCAGTCGTACGATGGCATTGTAATGGTGTCTACCTTGGGTTTCTTGTAGCGCGACGTATTCTTGCAAGACGCTTAAAACGGTGTCAATGGAGGCACTCGGTACCTTTTGTGTGGCGTATTTGCCGTATTTACTGAAGAAGAGGCTTTTGCGAGGGTCCGTTGGATTGAGAAGCATTGAGGAGTACTTGTTAAGGAGGTAGTCATCGTTGTGGCAATCTGCGATCAGCTCGCGGTAAAATTTCTCCACGTTATACCCATTAGCGGGACTTACTAAGTGTGAGTGGTCGCAAAGCCATAAGCGAAGCAATCTTTTCAAATCTCTTTGCCCTATGGAGTCGTAGAAGTTTTGGAAATCCTCAATGGTCTGCATATCGTTGTGGTAAAGTGTCTTGCAAACGTATCGCAGACTGCTAGGGTAATGTTTCCAGTCTGGGAAATGGAACTGCTGCGATTTGTGCAAGTCAGTAAAAACTTCGATAAATTCGGTCTTCCACGATTTATAAAATGTCTCCATGAAGTTCTTAGTGCGTGAATTTACCTTTCCTGAATGAGAGGTACTTTTGAGCAGCTCTACCTCTTCGTCCCAAGGTTTTGAAGTTTTCGAGCCTTCATTGGATGCCACTTGGCGACACAGAAAGTATGCGTACATCATATGATACAGTGACATTTTTGCCATTTGAGAGTCGTAAGAAGCGCACTTGCTCTCTTTCCCTAATATTAAGGTATCTGCCTTGTATTCGGTCAGTGGTTGGACACCTAGTACCTGTTCTGGAGCTGGAGAGTAGATTTTCACAACATCCTCAGTCTGCGGTGACTCAATTTCCTTCTCAAGAGGTTTCTTTTCCTCAGAACACGAGTATTTTGGTGTCAGAGTCTCCTGGGCCATAAGCATTCTTTCTTCGAAAAACCTCTCCTGGTTCGCCGATACCATGGAGTTGTATGTCACTATACCCGCAAAGGTCACCAGGTTCACAGTGACGAACATCACATTTCCCGGAGCATTGAAATATTTCCATAGTACTCTACCCAATCCTTCCTGATTCATTATCAACCCCCCTGACTTGCATCTTGACCCAAAAATATCGTTTCTCACTCGGATGCCGTAAAACCTTCGACATAGCACACTCGAAGTAACTTTGATCCGATGCATACCCCCGTCAGCATAGATATACTAGCATAAAATTTCGGTGATATAAGCCAAAGAAAAGTGTACACTCTGACTGGGTTCAATGGAGTTCGATTCGCTGGCCAGGATATAAAAAGGCCTCTGCTACCGCTAGTTCGTTCTTGTTCTCTAAGTACTTATTCTTTTATCACCAATCTTTCAAATTAAAGATGGTCCAAAGTGAAAAAAGTTATCTTGATGCCTTCCATTAAAGTAGATCAACTTAAAAGAAAAAAACGATCATCATGCTCTTTTTAACCATCAATGCCTCTATGAGTGAGAACATCAAATGCATATATCCAGAAGATACAAAGGAAGCGGTCGCCCAATATATGTTTGACGTAGTTTGCACTCATTGTCGTGAAGAACATGGTTCATCTATAGTGATCGACAGATTTGACAAGACTGATATGCCTGGAAGTCGTGGTGAAGCTTCGTTTGTAATGAAATGCAAATTCTGTGGAAGCGATTGTTCAATTGATCTTCTGCCTTTCGAGGATGCTCTTCATAATCCCACTGCTCTAGACTCCGGTGCTCTCGATAAGATCAAAGAAGTGCGGAAGAAACATGGATTGAAAAATATACCATCGGAAAGCTGTGTGCTTCTCCAACTAGACTGCAGAGGTTGCGAAGTTGTGCGTTTCCATCCTGGTAACCTAACTTTCAACGCGGAATTGACGTCTGGTAAGCTAATGTCCTTTCAATTGGAAGATGACGCAGAATGGTATGACTATGATGATGACGCCAACGAGGAAGTGACCGTTACGGATCTTCAAGGGACTATATTTAAGGGAAAATAGTTTCTATCGAGCTTATATCTAAAAGACGTTTGATATAACAGTAGGACTGATTAAGGCATTGCTTCTCAGACCAGAGCAAGCAGCAAAGGAAGCACAAACATTTTATTTATTACTCGTCCTGGGGCCAATCCCGAGTAGCTGGTCAATTGTGTTGGACCATTAGGTGACACTGGAGTTCCAGCTATGCTGGTTGAACTTGTTGAACTTGTGCTTGACCCACCAACTGGAGTTCCAGTTGTTGAATGGAACCCGTTGTTATTTGTCCCTACGACACTTTCAGTTATCTGAGCAGATGAACTTGTCGTGATTACTGGCTTTCCTTCGCTGTCACTGGAAGTGAAAGTCACCGGAACTAAGACAGTCACTGATACCGTGGATCTGGTTAAAGAAGCATTCTCCGTCTCATCAGTTACCGCGGTAGAACATTCGTCTCCTTCACACAATTGGGTTGTTGGGCTTGTTATCGTCCCTGAAGAAGCGGTAGTGATGGTCTTGCCATCGGTTGTAGATGGAGTAAGTGTAGATTCTAGGCATTTTCCATCTTCACAGGTTTGGGTGGTTGTAATTGTTATCGACGAAGTAGAGGTGAATTTTGTAGTATCAGTGGTAGAGGGATTCTCTGTAGTTGTTGAGCATTCGTCACCATGACAGGATTGGGTTGGAGTAACCGTGGTAGAGGCAGACGTGATTTGGCTAGTATCATCGTGTGGTTTCTCAGCACTAGCTGTTGAGCAATTTTCATCCTCACAGGACTGAGTAGTTGTGCTTACGATTGTGGTTGAAGAAGTAGAGCTGACACGGCTATTTTCACTGTCAGGTGGGTTGTCAGTACTTGTAGTTGAGTATTCGTTACTGCTACCGGAAGTAGTTGTTTGTGCAATTGTCGTAGAAGTATCCGAGGTGTGCGTTGTACCTGCTGAAGATGATGGGGAACTTGATTCTGTGTTTGTAGAGCGACATTTGTCGTCAGTGCAAGAATCCACCTTGGTAGTCGAGGACAATGGACACCAAGTTGTGTATTCCGTTACTACACCATTTGTTGTCGTGGTGATAGTTGAGACAGAGTGAAAAAGAGTAGTTATACCGCTTGTACTTGCAGACTCTGCCCTTGAATCACTGGATGTGTAAGATGTCTCGCTACTCGAAGTTTGACATGTATCATCGGTGCAGGACTCTAACTTTGTGGTGGGAAACGAACTGGAAGAATATACTGAGGAAATGCTTGACGCGCTAGAAGTAGGCGTCATGACAGTACTTTCTGAGTCAGTGCTCACCTGCGTATTAGTGGTCGACTGGATATCGGAACTTGTCGTCGAGCAACCCTCACCCTTACATGAATGAGCAGTTGTTTTGCTTACTCCTGATGAAGTGGTACTTGAGGCAACATCTGTAGAGAATGACGATTCTGATGTCGAGCATATGTCTCCTTCACAATGTTCAGTGGTAATCGTCGACTCAGGTCTACTTTCAGACGGAGCAATGCTCGAATTACCGGACTGTGTTATCGAAGTTGAGCATTCGCTACAGAAATCGGTTGCCGTGACACCGGAGTTGGTTTCATTTTTCGATGAATATGAAGTAGATTTCGTTGTTGTAGGATGACAACCTTCATCAGAACATGACTCTATCGTCGAAGTTATCGGACACCACGTTGTGTATTGGGTTTCGACTCCATTGGTTGTTGTGGTAACAGTAGAGACCGAATAAGAGGAAGGAACAACGGTGGTGCCCGTGCTGCTGAGGCCCGAGTTTAAATAGACAGAAGAATGGTCTGTTAGAGATTTTGTGGTTTCATTGCTAGTGATCGCACTGTAATTTGTTGAGCATTCATCACCTTGACATATAGTAGTGGTGCTACTTTCTGGAGTCGTGATTGGGCACCAAGTGGTGTAAGTTGTTTCGATGCCTTCGGATGTAGTTGTCACGGTTGAAACCGTAAGTGGGCACCAAGTTGTGTAAGTTGTTTCAATGCCTTCGGATGTAGTGATCACGGTTGAGAGTGTTGACGAAGGATAAGTGGTGGTGCTTTCTGTCGAAGATATCTGCGAAGATCCTGAACTCTCATTAGCTGCAATACTGCTAGAACTGATGATCTGAGAGGAAAAGACAGAAGAGACAGAAGAGACAGAAGTTGCAGAAGCTGTTGTCTCACTGTTAGATATTGCGGTGGAAGACGTAGAACATTGATCACCTTGACATGAAGTAGTGGTGCTACTTTCTGGAGTCGTGATTGGGCACCAAGTGGTGTAAGTTGTTTCGATGCCTTCGGATGTAGTTGTCACGGTTGAAACAGTAAGTGGGCACCAAGTTGTGTAAGTTGTTTCAATGCCTTCGGATGTAGTGATCACGGTTGAGAGTGTTGACGAAGGATAAGTGGTGGTGCTTTCTGTCGAAGATACCTGCGAAGATCCTGAACTCTCATTAGCTGCAATACTGCTAGAACTGATGACCTGAGAGGAAGAGATGTCAGAAGACGTCTCACTGGCAGTGATTGATACACTGAGCGAGGTTTCGCATTCATTCCCTGAGCAGCTTTCTGTTGGTCTAACGTCAAAGGATGCATTGGAATACAAGGTCGACGATGGGGTTGTTTCCAATGAGCTGCCAGCTGTAGAACCTTCGCTCGAAGTAGAATGCTCACCACTACTTATCGTCTTGTTGGCCGTCTCATGACAAGAGATGCATGTCTCCGAAGCGCTTGAATCAACAGAAGTTATTGAAAAGCTTGTAGTGCTGGCGTTAAAAGTGCTTTCCGTGTTGTCAAATGTAAATGATGGTGAGATTGAGAGGGAGCTAGTGTAGGAGCTTTTATTGTACAGGCTCGTAGACTCGGAGATAATAGTGGAATAACTGTTTGATCCAGACAGAGAAGTCTCAAGGCATTCAGTGCCCGAGCAAGAAATTGAGGACATATTGTTGACTGAGCTGTGAGATGTGCTAGAGGGGAAGACATCTGTATTGGTATCGGTGACCGGAGTTGTTGTGGTCACAATCGAATGAGAGCAGCCATTATGCGAACATGAAGTTATTGTCAGAGTAACTAGTGTGAATGAGGAATGAGTTGTTTCATTAGCAAAAGATGAACTGGTGGTACTTCCGCTAATGTAATCCGTGAAAGTTTCGCCGGCAGTGGTGTTCCAAATCGAACTGTCAGATGCGGTAGATGATATCTGAGAACTAATCGTGCCAGAGCTGTCGTAACTGGTTGTCTGAATTTCCCCAGCAGAGTCTAAAGGACACCATGTTGTGTAAATGGTGCTTACGCCTTTGTCCACGGTTGTGACAGTTGACAAAACTGCAGTGTAAACTGTTTTACTCGATCCAATGACGTCTGCAGACATGGTAGAAGTGATAGTGGACAAAATCGAGGTCGGACTTTCGTAGATTGACGAACTCGAGGAGTCATCATAAGATGTGCTCGGTACAATTGTTCCGGAACTGTTGTTCATGCCTTCCGAGCTGCTGCCATAATAGAGACTACTCTCCGTCGAAGATATAACGCTAGCGGTTGAATTTGTTGGAACATCACTGAATGTCGCTGTTGAAGTAATTCCGGATTGATCTGTTTCCATCGAGAATTCAGTAGCAGAGGAAGCAATACTGGAAACAGTTGTACTCCCCGAATAATAAATCTCCGAGGAGGACTGAGTTGCAGAGTTTGTGCCTGAAGCGAAGGAGTCGAATACTGAAGTGCTTGAGTCATACATTTCTGTAGTAGACGCTGGAACGGACAATAGAGAGTTGGATACTGATTCTGATTCAGCAGCAGAAGAAGAAACAGTACTGAACAACGTCCTACTGTCTGAATAATATGTTTCCGATGAGGACTGGTCACCGGTATCCGTTATCCAAGATAGAGAATCGGAGGCTGTTACTGAAGTGCTGCCCGAATAGTAAGTTTCCGTTGAGGACTCAGCAGTAGAATCCGACCTACTATGGGATGCTAATTCAGTAGTGCTTTCAGATAGGTACATCTCTGTCGAGGAATAAACAACAGACCCTGCAATTGAAGATGAGATATCAGATATTGTTTCTGAGCTGCTTCCAGAATTGTAGCTTTCAATCGAGGACTCGACAGCAGAATCTGTAACAGATGCTGCAATACTTGATGTGACTCTTGAACCATTTTCTGAGGAAACATACATTTCTGTTGATGATAAATTATCAGTGCTTGTTGATCGGGCAGATGTATCACCTATCAAGCTCTCTGTTCGGGAAATTGGGACTTCGCTGTTGGCATCTGAAGTGAGAGAAGCAGATGCTGAAAGTGAAGTAGGCGTAAAGCCTGTACTTCCTGATGATCCTGTACTTGAGTATTCTTCTGTTCCAAAAGTTGTTGTAGGGCCACTTGAAGACAAATCACTCTGTGAACTCTGGGAGTTGAGCGAGGAAGTTTCCTCGAAAGCGCACCACGTAGTGTAAACGCTAATTACACCATTGATGGTAGTAGTCGAAGTTGAAACCTGCGCAATTGAAGTTGTAACTTGTTGAGATCCTTCTGAATTCGTAGTCGTAATTTCAACCAAAGTAGTTACTGTGGAGTCAACGGCACTAGTAGCATCAGGAGATGTACTTGTTGAGACTTGATCCAAGGTTTCGGAGTTTCCTTGACCGGTACAAGTAGGGCAGGCAGTTGAAGTGTAAGTGGAGAAAACATAAGAGGTCGATGTAACCATCGTTTCATCTTCAGTCAACGTAAAAATCTGCCCTACTGAAGCAGTTACAATTATCTCAATCGAAGGTGAATCCACAACGGAACTTTCATCAGTGGTGGAGGTTACTACTTCGGGTGTTAAAGTCGAATTCTCATAGTATGCACTTTGCTTGGCATAGCACCTGATGATAAAACTCACAAAAAAGAGAAATGTTAGATTCATCTCAATTTGGTTTCTTGGAGGTTAACGAAAGGGCATTACTGGTGAATAAAGGACAGGTCCTGAATTAATTAAGATTTATATAGCTTTTCTATTAAGAATACCAACGGAACTCTAAGACAATCCCGAAACATATTAACACACTGCACTCAAATTATGGTGAGTCTCAGATTACCTTATTTTGTAATCATTTACCAATTGGTCAAAGGCTTGGCAAGTTCTATTATGTCTAAAGCGTCAGAAGATGGTTTCATTTTCTGGCGCGAGCCGTAAGGCTGATACAAACGAACTTTAAAACAATAAGACCTAGACCAAAAAGGCCATTTCGGATTTGCCAAGCTGTAATTTACTACGTTAAAAGCACAGTCCTTAGTTCTCTACTGGATGGGCTAGTCTAAAACGAAAAACCTTAACCTAGACCTTCATGATCTTGATTAGGCCTTAGAGTAGATAAAATGCATCATGAAACATCGTCTTCAAACTAGCATAACCCGCCACGGGGTTTGGCAAAGTACTGGTGGGCGAAGAATTGGTAAATATCTATAGTTATTTAAACTTGGAGACCAACTAGTCAAGCGTTACGTAGTTGCTTGGAAACAAACCCTTTTCACCGTTTCTTTCCAACTCACCTAGCCACCAGTCATCATCGACAAAATCGATGTTGATGATTTTGTCATTTTCGTTAAACGTCAGTTCATTCTCCTCAGCAGCTTCGTAGTCATATTCTGCTGTTGCAGAAGGAGCAGCTGGCTTTGGTGGCTCCACGGACCTTCTTGCTGGAGGTGGTGGAGCGGCAGCATTTCTTGAAGGCAATGTAGGTGCTGGAGCCTCCTCAGTTGCCTCAACATCTTCTTCCTCTTCTTCCTCCTGTTCCTGCTCTTCAGGTTCAGCAACTTCAGGCTCTTTGTGTGATGGAGGTGGAGGCATCTGTGATACTGGAGTTTCCTCTTTTTGTGCAGGCTCTTCAGTCCTTGAAGGTAGTTTTGGTGCGCTTGGCTCGTCGTCATCCCAGTCACTGCCGTCACTCTCTTCTTCGTCATCATTGGAGATCTCTTGATGCATGCCTGGCAATGGGGTACCAATCTGCTTGTGACCAGATTTAGCTGATGGAACGGTTTCACGTTCAGGGGCAGGAGGTTTTGAAGAGGCTGGTCTCGGGGTTATGATAGGTGGCTCGCTGCTGGCGCCCAATTTCTCAAACTTAGACTTCAAATCGCTGACGTCCTTTTCCTCATCCTCCTCCTCTGCATCCTCCTTATCTTCAGTGACTGATGGCGCAGGTTTCTTCTCGGGAGTTTCAGAGGAAGATACTGAAGCAGCTTTCTTCTCAGCCCATAGTTGCGCAGGGCTCTTTTCATTCTTGAATCCCTTGATAACTAGGTCGTCATTCTTTTTAGGAGTAGAACCAACTGGCGGTTTGGTACCCAGGAACTTATCTATTTCATTATCTCTTTTCAACTTGGATTCTTGCTTTAAACGGGCAATATCAGCTTCTGGAGCGATCTTACTTGAAGCACCCGTAGAGCTCACAAGACGTGGATCTTCCTTAGCCTTCTCTTCAGCAATCACTTTTTGCAAGTCGACCTTACCAATAGGCTTGTAAGTCGATTGATTGGACTTCAATGGGTTTTTATCAAAATCACGCTCCTCCACTTCTGGTTCGTTCCAGTCGTCTGTCTCAGCAGGAACAGGTTTAGATTCAGCTGGAGGGGTTGGTTCTTGTTTGGTCACTGGTTTAGAAGGCGTAGGACGAGGTGAGGAAACCTTATGCTGTCTCGCTGGTGGCTTCGACTTATCAGTGTTCATCTGAATAGAGTAACGAGCACCTGCAGCATTACTAATTTTTTGCAATAGCTCCCTCTCATCCAGATCGTCCTCATCTCTAGCAGTCACCTGCACATGGTAGCCCTTCAAGACTTGGTTAGCCACAGTACCGAAATTGGCAGCAAAGGAAGCTCTAGTCTTCATTGGGGCAGAATCAGGGCACCATCCGATCAAGATTAGTTTCTCAACATCAGATCCCGGTGGAGAAACGCGAGCCATACCGAACTGCACTTTGGCATCATCAAAGGTCTCCAAGAATTCGCTAAATTCAGAACCAACAAAAGCTGGAGTATATTCTTTCTTCTCGTTTGGGGATATGATCAACCATGTAGTGTCATTATCCTCACCTCTGACCACCTTGAGGTATGCTTCTTCGATCTCTCTCGAGTGACTGGTACAATTAATAGGTTCTAGAGCCATGGTTGCGCAATAAAATGATCAGCAATAACAACTTGAGAAGTCTGGAACTCAATGGCAGCTAACGAACGTTCCTTGAAGCCTTGATGACTCGAACAAGTGGCGTCTGATCAAGCTTGTTCAGGTTAGTTAAATGTGCCCCTATATTAGATTGCCGCTACCCGGCCAGCTATACTCGATTAACCATAACTCAAGCTCTAATTACTGTCTACTCACTCTCGATGTGGGATTACTTGGTCTTGGATCTGGGCGATATGATCAGGAATGGATACCTCCATGTTCCGCAGAGCGATACGAGATGTTAGCCACTTTAAATAATCGAGAACTAGGAACTGGGCAAACTGCACACTACGATAGTTCGAAGATCAATCGTTTACAATAGGCGAGCCATTGAGTTTTTAAAGTGATTTTGAAGCCTTGTCTCAAAACATTTTTATTGTTCTTCTCGAGAAGCTGAATGTGTTGATATTTTTTAGTGAAAAATGTGAAAAAAATCGATGAGTTATGAAAGTTCGAAGAATAGCGAGTAAGATACAACTTATAGAACCAAATCCGATGGTCACATTCAATTGCGAGGTGTGCAATGCCACCGTTCCAAAGAAAAATAACTGAAAAGCACTATTCAAGATGCCCTGAGGCTTACTATACGTGCATTGACTGTTCCAAGACATTTGATGACGGGTACAGCTATCAAAAACATACGCAATGTATAACAGAGGATGAGAAATACCAGAAGGCTTTGTATCAGGGGAAGAAGAAGAAGCCACAGCCAAAAGTTCAGAATCCTGTGAAAGTTGAGAAACCATCGAAAGATGAGAAACCATCGAAAGTGGAGAAGCCCAAAATTGAGAAGGCCAAGAGTAATGATGGCTTCCCAAAGTTTGAAGCTGGAAGCTCACTCTACAAGATGCTTAAAACCGTCAGAGATAAAGAGACCAAGAAGACATTGCTTAAAAGTCTTGTCTGCAACTCAGAGGGCCACTGGGTTTTGCAATAGCGAAATTCATTCTATCTTTTTACTTAAGCTTCTAGCCATCTTGGAATAAAATTGATATAGTGCATTTAATGGAAAGTTCAGCGTATCGAACATATAGCTCGGTAACTGTTTTTGTAAAGTTGATAATTCTTCTGCAGACCTCTGCTTCAATAACGGTACATAAACAACCTCAGTTCCCGGCGCACTTTCACTGCGTATAAATCCTAATTTGTAATCCATAATCCCATTTTTGGAACCTTGTGATGCATCAAACCATAGCCCTGAATCGTCTTCATACGATTTGTGTACTCTTACGCCGCACAAGTGCTCGAATAAATCCTTCACAATTTCGATACTCTCTTCCTGTTTCGTCTCACGGGACTCCAGGTCTTTTACACGTTCTTCAACTGATTGCAAACGTTCCTGCAAACCCTGGTTCTTCTTAGTCCTGGTCTCAACCGTCTGCGATAGAACCGTGTTCTCATGAACTAATTTCGCGATTAAAAGATCGGCACTCTCCAATTGCTCCTGTAAAGCCCTCTTATACTGCGTCAAAGCATCCATCCAGCCTCCAACAAGCCTCCAACAACCGATGATGAGTGTATATCGGTAGTTTGTAATAGTGGTTAAAGCTCTTTAAAGCTTAAAATTTCTAAGACTGGCAGCCGGGTAAAAAAAGCATTTTTAATCGAAGTTTCCACAACTGAATAAACAAGCTCTTCAATAACCATTCAACGTAGTTTACAAGCGGTAAGAACAAGTGGTTTTGTTCGTTTTAAGAGAGCATAATAGCCTAGGAGAGAGTAGAGATGTCGTCTGTGGTGGCAGCGTCGCAGATTAAGCTCAATGAGCTGCTGGAGGCGATTAGACAGGAGTTTTCGCAGGTGTCCCAAGAGGCTAATAGTTATCGGTTACAAAATCAGAAGGACTATGATTATAAAATTAACCAGCAGTTAGCAGAGATGCAGCAAATACGGAACACGGTTTATGAGTTGGAATTAACCCATAGGAAGATGAAGGATGCGTATGAGGAAGAGATTAATAGGCTTAAAATTGAGCTAGAGCAAAACGGGAGGCAACTGGCGTCCTTTACGGCTCACCATCAACAACAGCAGGTGCAACAGGCTCAACTGGCTGTGCAACAACCTGTTGTGCCTGCAGTGACAACTTCTAGCACTTTTGGTGGTACTCTGCTACCACCATCTTCGATGGCTGGGCAACAACCACCGATGCAGCTGCAGTCTGGGGGAACAGAGGCCGTGGCTACTCCTAGAGAAACGCCTGCTAAGTTGGCTCCGGTCACTGGAGAGGCTCAACCAGTTGTAAGGGCTCCTTCGCCACACCCTACAGCCTCCCCAGCTACCCCAGCAGCTGCACCAGCGGTTGCACCAGTGGTTGCACCAACTGCTCCAATGGCACCCGCGGCTCCGCTAAATGGTAATTCCCCTGCTACACAGCATGTATCGCCAGCTCCAGCGGCTGAAGTGAAGACTCCAGCTCAGGAAGGTGAACAGCTACAACAGGAACATTACCTAGTCCCATACAACGTGCGTGCTAGCCATACCAAACCTATACCTCCATTTTTGCTCGATTTGGATTCTCAAACTGTTCCGGCTCATTTGAAGAAACAAACCAACGATTATTATATTTTGTACAATCCAGCTCTACCTCGTGAACTTGATGTCGAGCTCCATAAGTCCCTAGATCATACCTCTGTGGTTTGCTGCGTTAGATTCAGCAACGATGGTGAATATTTGGCTACAGGCTGTAACAAGACAACCCAAGTCTTTAGAGTGTCTGACGGTGCCTTGATAGCTAGACTATCAGATGATGCGGCTTCGCAAGTGGCCGCTCCAGCTGGTAGCCCTGCCAATGCAGATGAACCAAACAATGACGTTAACTCTTTTGTTACTGCAAAGAGTGCATCTTCTGACTTATACATTCGCTCTGTATGTTTTTCACCAGATGGTAAATTCTTGGCTACTGGTGCTGAGGATAGGCTGATTAGAATTTGGGATATCGCAAAGAAGCAGATCGTTATGGTCTTGCAAGGACACGAACAAGATATTTATTCGCTTGATTATTTCCCTTCAGGTGATAAATTGGTTTCAGGTTCTGGTGACAGAACTGTTAGAATTTGGGATCTGCGTACGGGACAATGCTCCTTGACTTTATCTATCGAAGATGGTGTCACTACTGTTGCTGTGTCACCAGGTGATGGAAAGTTCATTGCGGCTGGCTCACTAGATCGTGCGGTTAGAGTTTGGGATTCTGAAACTGGGTTCTTGGTCGAAAGGTTGGATTCCGAAAATGAATTGGGTACAGGTCATAAGGATTCAGTTTACAGCGTCGTGTTCACTAGAGATGGTAACGGCGTTGTTTCTGGCTCTCTAGATAGATCGGTCAAACTTTGGAACTTGCGAGGTGATAAGAATAATAGCTCAAGTGGGAAGCCTACTCCTGGTACATGCGAAGTCACGTATACTGGTCACAAGGATTTCGTGCTATCTGTGGCGACTACACAAAACGATCAATATATTCTTTCAGGTTCCAAAGATCGTGGAGTTCTGTTTTGGGATACACAATCGGGCAATCCATTGTTAATGCTACAAGGTCATAGAAACTCTGTTATTTCTGTGGCTGTTGCCAATGGATTCCCATTGGGTCCTCAATACGGTGTATTCGCTACAGGTAGCGGAGATTGTAAAGCAAGAATTTGGAAGTACACTAAAACGGATGCTGGCATTGATAGCGGTAGTAAAATCAAGGAAGTGAGGGATTGAATAATTGTGTTCTTCAGAGAAACAGCTCTTTCGCTTGTACCAAACCAATCAAAAACACCAACTGAAACTTACGACTTACCTATAGATTTCCAGCCTAGACGATCATGGTGATCCATGCCTTGAGAAGTCTAAGCTAAGAGTACGTATGTGTATAATTGTATACTTATGAAAATTTACAACCCATATCGGCAGTTGCCAATATGTAACAATCATTTGGGCAATCCAGTAGCTGTATCAATTAGACATTCATCGGTTGGTTGTGGTCCAGGTCCCACCTGGGTCAAAATGACTTTAGAAACACCTTGGCATAGCTCATCGTCAATTTCGAAATCCAAGTCTTTAGCGACAGTAGTGTCAAAGTGCTTGATAAATTGAGCCAACTCGTCACTAGAAAACTTGGTTTCCCACCCAGAAACTTTATTAAAGGTCCTGTAGATGAATGCAAACAGTTTGTGCTCATTTTCCTTCAAGTAGTAAAGAACAGCATTTGGACCAGCATCAAAAGTGTAAGCCACAACAGTTTCGTTGTAGAAAGCATTGATTTGATGACATAGCTTGATGATTTTTTTGGAGGTATCGTTCATGTAGAAAATTGGAGGGAAAGTATCCAGGCAGGTTGCATGAAAGGAGTTAGAGTCCTTCATGGTTAGCTCAGCAAACAGAGGCCAGTTCTTCTCACGGATCGATTTTTTCATCTCTTCGAACCTACGTGGGACCACGTCTCTAACTCTCTCTTTGAAAAGATCAGATGTCTTGACGGTCAATTGCATCCCACTGGTTGAAGGTGTATCCTTCTTAGAGGCACTTACGACCAAGATCGCAGCCTTCATATCGGGCCAGTGTGCCATTGGAGCAACTTCAACAGCTTTTGAATCAGAACCATCGGTTTCGTTACCCATTTCCCACGCAACGTAACCACCAAAGAGCGATCTACAAGCAGATCCAGATCCTTTTCTTGCAATTTTAGAAATCTCAGACAAGGATTGTGGTAATTGGTACAATTTAGCGATTGCGACAACCAACGCAGCGAACCCAGCAGCGGAAGAAGCCAAACCAGCCGCAGTTGGGAAATTGTTTTCAGAGACAATGGTCAACTTCCATTCAGAAAATTTTGGCAATTTTGCATCTGAATTTTCTAGTTCCTTCCTCAGTTGACGTAGGTCCTTTAAACAGTTTTGAGTTCTCTCACTCGCCAGAGATTCTTCCTTACCGTTCAGCACCAGCTTGTCATCGGTAAGTTCGGGTCCTGTACAAACAGATGTCAACGTTCTCAAATCATCCTGTGCCAAAGTAACAGAGATGGACGAATTGGTTGGCAAATTGAGATCCTTATCTCTTTTCCCCCAGTATTTTAAAGTCTGCAAGTGTTTCCATTTAGGTTAGTATAACTATCGCTAGGGAGCCCGTAAGAAGACCAATTGAGTCGCTAAACATACAGCAATATTCACTGGAGCAGTTGTTGAGGCAAAGTAAAGGGTCATGGCGCCGATTTCCAGTTGATTGAGTCAATTATTGAGTATTTAACTTTTTGATGAGAAGATGGTCAACTTTTGAAATTTCATGCTTCTGCCACGAGCGCTGCTCGTTTAGTCGAGAAACCGATAAAACACGGCTAAAGAAGGCAATTCTTGTCGAGACTGAAGATCCTAACCATACTTTAGTCTGGACCTCTCAAGAGGATTCAAGATATGATTCTCATTATTCAATTCTACTGGGGTTTTTTTACCAGTTTCCTTGATCTTTACAGATCGAGCCGGCTGCCCGTAAGTCGTCCAGTCGCCTTTTGACTAATTAGTGCACTTGTAGCTAGTCTTTGCTCAGATTCATCCTTGTTGGGACTTGTCATTCCTTTCTCTCTCTCTCTCTCCTCTCAATCCTTGTATATTACTCGGCGGCAGAACAGACCTATTATTTAATTACTACTCGTAGAAAAGACAGAAAAAGAATATGATCAGTCGAGCCGCTAAATGACTAGATTATGAATGGGTAGAAGTTGATGGATTACCTCAACAAGAAGAGGAGAGTTGTATGTAGCTTTAAGGGCGACATGCCGTTATGAAGTGAGCTTCGATGGAAATACGATCTACTGAGCGCTCTTCTAGGAGAATTCGAGCCAGCAATCGTAAGAGAAGAACAAGTAGCATAAGACGGACTATTGATGAAGCTACTAGAGGTTATGATGATAGCTTATACGTCACGTGAGAGATCCGTATACTTATTGAATTATATTATATTGTTCGGGGTGGGGGGGGGGGGGTGGTTCCCTTTGGGAACTACTTCTAGTCCCCTTTGCAAAAGGGGGAGAAATTACATTAATAAAATAGTTAATTATAAAAGATTTATTTTCCTTATAAAATATATATAATATTTAGATGATCAATCCCAGATTTAAGGCTACACAAGTTAATAGAAATCGTTAGTGAGCCAATGCTGCTTTATAGATTTGGTGTGCAGTCATTGCCAACAATTCGGAGGTCAGTCCTCCTTAGTAAGGTTCCAATTGGAATTGCCTTCAATAGAATGGTCTTTCAAGTAACTCGAATGCAATCGACTAAGGCCCCGAACGAGACTTTTACTGCAAAACAGCTAGAAGAGGCCAGATTGGCTAGAATTAATGGGTTGGGTCCCTTTGTTTCGAAATTACCGTCAAAATGGATCCCATATGCGGAATTGATGAGGTTGGAGAAGCCGGTCGGTACTTGGTTACTGTATATACCGTGCAGTTGGGCCATTTTGATGGGGGCTATGGAAACTGGTGCCACAATTGGCCACACGGCTTGGATGCTTGGTGTATTTGGAATCGGTGCGCTGATTATGAGAGGTGCCGGCTGCACAATTAACGATCTATGTGACCGTGATCTTGATAACAAGGTCATTCGTTCGGTTGAAAGACCTATTACATCTGGAAGAGTGTCACCAAAACAGGCTGTTGCTTTTCTTGCGGGGCAGACTGCCGTTGGTGTTGGCATTTTAAGTCAACTACCATCAGCATGTTGGTGGTTAGGTTTGTCCTCTTTGCCGCTAGTGTTCACCTACCCATTGTTCAAGAGGTTTACATACTACCCCCAGCTAGCCCTTAGTGCATGTTTCAAATGGGGGGCACTTCTTGGTTTCCCAGCGATGGGTATCATGGACTGGTCCACAATGATCCCGCTATACGCTGGGAGTGTTCTATGGTGTATGATCTATGATACAATATATGCACACCAGGACAAGGCATTTGACGTCAAAGCCGGCATTAAATCTACCGCCTTGGCATGGGGTGGTAAGACCAAAAAAATATGCTATGCCATGGCCACTTCGCAAATTGCCTTATACACAGTGGCTGGTATCAACAGTGGATTGATGTTGGGTCCCGGATTCATCGGTGGATTATCTCTTTTTGCATACAGACTATTTACAATGATCAAGAAGGTCGATCTTGATAACCCCAAGGACTGTTGGAGAGCATTTACCAGTAACATCGACACGGGTCTTTATTTCTCCTACGCTCTGTTTTTTGATTTCTTGTTGAGATCTTTCGGATTACTTTGAACCAACGATCTTCTTCGAAACTTTGGACCCCGAATGGAACTTAGCCCTTGTTGAATTTTCTCGAATCATTTCCTGTAGCATAGTTCTATCCTGTTTTATATCCTGTAATCGACCATCCTGTTGAATCCTAGTCTTCAGTTCTAAATCACGTATGGAATCTCCACCAAACAATGCATCGAAGATACGTCCGTCAGAGCCCCAGAATTTACCTGAGCGTGGGAATATATAAAACTTATCGATCCAACTCTTGGCCATCGGACTACGATCCGACAGGAAGAAGATAAACGAACCTTTGTCTTCTACACCTTGGTGACCCACACCGGTAAAGACACGAGTCTTACCGCTTCTAACAATTTGGGACAGTTTCCTAACAACTTTAATCTCCTTACCACCAATCACAGATTTACGAGTTAATTCGCACTCGGGCAAGCCATTTACCTTGGGGATGTAAGTCACTCTGGTAACGATTCTAGAGGGCGCATATAAGGCTCCAATTGCAAGCGTGAAAGGTATCACAGTTAGCCCCATTGGGGCAAACGTCTTGACTAAGAATTTCCAATCTTTTCTGGTGTCTTCATCTGCCTCCTTGTATACAGTTTGTGAGGATTCATAGGACCAATCTGCGAAAGTAGCACCATAGGTAAAGAATACTAATGACAACGCCACAGAACCGGCTTTCACCAATGTTGGAACCTTGTAGGAGTAGATTGGTTCTGGTGCAGTCTTGGCTATCAGAGCACTCACAACCTTTGAAAACGGTATACTCATCTGACTCTATTGTACTAAAAATTGGCGAAGTCCTCGCTTATAATAAATTTAAACACTTATAATGGTAAATAAATATATAGAATATCATTTCAAATCCTTGATGCCTTGTTCAATCCCATTAGGGTTGGCACCGACCACTTTTCCAAGTAACTTCCCACCCTTAGCGTAAACGAAAGTTGGCATTGCACTCACGCCGCAATGCTGAGCGATCTCAGGACTCTCATCGACATCAACCTTGTAAAAGTCAACATCTGGGTACTCCTGGACCAACTTCGACAAGTGTGGAGCCATAGCTTTACAAGGACCACACCATGTTGCATAAAAATCGACTACCGAGAGACCAGAAGCCTTAATAGAGGACTCAAACTCTGCCATAGAGGCCAATTTAGTAATGGAACTGTAGCCCTTGGTCCTGACAAACGTTCTAGTGACTGGTCTAATAGCTAATGGGGTGATAGCGGTTCTAAACATCCTGTATATGTCTTTGCAGTAGTAATTAGCTTATAAAGCGTGAAAAAGGGCTCATTAAACTATTATATATATATACATAAACTAGCAGTAACATCAGTTACAGATAATTACAAATGAAAAGAGTACACCCATTTAAGAGTGTGCTATGCAGATCCTCGCTAAAGAAGGCCATCGTTGTAAAGCGCGAGCAATTGGTCATCATTGCCTACATACGCTTGCAGATCAACACCGAACTTGGACCAGTCCACTTCCGGTTCTGCACTATTTGCACGCCTACCCTGGGCCTCCATCGTGAATATCTCCCTGAGCAGTGACCTGCTGTTCATCAAAACGTCCACAAATTCCTGATAATTACGGGTCTTATCGATCTGCGCATACAGCAACTGTAATCGTTTACTCAGATACTGGTGCCGCAGTAAACGGGCCTCTAAGTGGCCCTTGTGTTGAGCGAGCGTCGAGTAATCGTCGTTTTGTGCTAGTTCTTGTCTTTGAAACTCCCGAACCGAGTCGCACACCGCCTGTGAAGTCAACATCTGTGAGATCGTTCACACCACTCGTTAATCACTGCTCCAAATCCATCAGATGCCTAACTATAGGCTCACACTAGGCTCTTTGAAGTGGTTTGTTTCCTCTAAGGTGTTGGTTGTCTGTTCGCGACACGCTTTGAGATTTGCCACCCTGAACGTGAAACAAAACTTAACACTTTCAAGAAGGTAGGAAGCGACAGTAGAGACCTTGGGATATCAAGAAGATGACCAGCTGCTCTTTAAGCAAGCTTGTACACGTCAGGAGGGTCGCTGAACTGCAGAGGCAATCCTGAGAGAGATGTTATGATCACTAAAGATAGCCGCCGAACAAAACGCGGTAAAAAGATAGTTTTAAGCTGAAATACTAGCATAATAGGCTTCTAAAGCTCACGGAAATAACTAGAGATGGTCAAGACATACCAAAACTGGTCCAAATGACTCGAAAGCTGACTTTGATTGTTGTTCGACTAGGACGTTCGGAGTGAGCCATAAAGGCGGGTAATAGCCAACCTTGTGGGTGGTTTTGATCAGCATTCCCATAGATAACTAGCTATTGATTCCACCGTTGAACCAACAAGTTTGCGTTTACTGACGCCATTGTCAGTGATGGAGACGCCAGTTATGAACTCCATCCTGGAGGAAGACTCACCGCCCGGAGCGGGGAACGAGTTTTTCACTCCCATGGTACAGGGTAAAACTGAAGAAAGGCCTTCGACGCATACGCGCCCGTTCTTTGCTTCGCCTTCCTTGAGTCGCCCTAGTTCTTCAGCTTTTTATTCGGCAAAGGACGGTAACAATTCCAGCTCAAGTCTGATTTACAATCCAACTTTTACATTTGGAGAAACGACTGCAAATGCTCCGCCGGTACAACCCTCCGAGTCTCGTAGACACTCTTTGAAATACGTTCCAGGTCCTCAATTAGCTCCTCCTACATCAAGAAATAGGTCCCCTACCAGGTCTGGGTCCCCTGAGCCACGCAGGAAGAATCTCGATTCGCCATTCAATTTTGGTACACAGGTGACCAATGCCTCTAGAACATCATTCCGTAAAGGTCATCGTTATAAGCATTCTTCGGTCTCTATGAATTTCTTCCAGGAGCCAGAAGTAAACATTCCCTTAAACATTGCTAAATCTTTGCCAATTCCCGATCTCAATGATCTGCTGAAAAACTTGTCGTGGCCCAGAGCACATACCCAGTTGTTAATAACACTTTTGCAATTTGTCGCATGTATTGTAACCTTTCAGTTAGGTCATACCAAATCATGGAGCAATTTTATCACACTTTCGCATTTTATCACTTACGACATTATCGGGTCACTGATTATAATAGTTGTGGAAAACTTATCGCATTTTGAAGTTTGGTCTACAGGTACTATCACATTCCCATTTGGACTCAACAGAATCGATGTAGCGTCCAGTTTTGCCTCGGCAGTCTCTCTATGCTTCGTTGGGTTGGACCTTGTTTTCCACATGATCGAAGAGTTCATCGTATTTTTCGTCGAAACAGCTGAAGACGCAGAAAACCATGAGGAGATTGCATCTTCCATCCCACATTCACACCATTCCGAGGGTCTTGAGTTGACTGCGGATGATTTTAACCTTTGGTATTTGGTCTTATTCATGAATTTCACACTATCCTTCCTATCACTTTGGAAGACATTTTATGCAAACAAGAACTCGAAATTGAAGACCAAGAATCCACTCATTACTATCTCATACACTTTTTACCTCGCGATATACCCTTCTTTGTTCCCTGCCCTTCATGCGATCTCGGATTATCTGGCAGCTACCTTAATTGCAATCTTCATTCTCGTACATGGTCTCACAATTGCCGAATGGACATCGACGATTTTACTTCTAGGATTTTCAACCACAACAATACCCGCATCGACGTTGGTACACAATCCAACAGATGATTCATCTACAAAAAGTAAGACTAAGTCGATCACGACTACGCTAAACTTATCCACTCAAGAGCCTGCTGTACTAAAATCAAAGATTAAGGAAGAGATCGAAAAATTAACAGAGTTTGTCGCAAAGTGTGACTTGAAGCATGAAGATCTCGTTATTGCAAAAGTCAATTTCAATTTGTACATAGTACTGATCAAGTTAACTTTGAAAGGTGGCTCCAATGATGATGAACTGAATTTACGTTTGGCCATCGATAAATGCATAAAGAAGGTATTACCTTCTTCTGAGACCACTATTGAAGTAGATAGAATTTAGCTAGGATTTTTTTTCTCGAAGCATGCATTGAATAAACTCAGATTCAAACACGAATTGTTGAACGAACTTATTCCTTCTGACTGGTAATTATTGATCAAATGGTAAGGCTCACAGTGCAACTTGCAGACATAAGAGGATTCCTTCTTGTCAAACAAGAACCATCTGTCTGACCCATCTTCAGTTTTGGGGTCAATGGTTTGCAACCCAAGGTCGGCTTTCTCGTCAGCATCGGTCTTTCCTGTCTTCCTGATGAACGATGAAATTTGGAAAGGCGGTAGGTTGAGTAGTTTTGCTGGTGTATTGAATTTGGTCGTCGTAGTTGAGGCATAAATACAATACGATTTCATTGAGCTCAATAATTCATATAGCATTAATTTCAACCTTAAGTTTGAAGTAGTCTCGTCAAAGAGTTTGAAAGTACCCTCGATCAACCTTCCTGCTCCGTCATGACCTCTGTTCTCAATTGAACTTACAATTCGCTGAAAGATTGAATTCTGGTGTATGGTGAATATTTTTAACGTTATTTCAAATTGAAGTTCAACTGCTGTCAAAGTTTCTTCGTCCAGCAACGTGAACTGATCAAACGCTCTCGAGAGGAGCTCGAAACTATGGTCTGATATGTTAACATCACCTTGGAGCTTTTGAGATAGCGATGTGATGATCTCTATGACGACATTCATATAGGTTTTATTGGAGTCGCTATCAAACTTGCATCTCTCAAAGAAATTATGCTCGAATATCTGTATGATAGCCAGTAATACCTGCGGTTTAGCAATCTCATCAAAGATATGAGCGCAAAGACAGTTCAAACTAGAATAATCGAGAACTTCAAAGAGGAATGTTCCCAGTGACGAGGCATCCGAATTGCTAATTAATTCAACTTGATAGTTTGTGTAGGCCTGAAAGATCCATAGGTTGGTGAAGTTAAGCATGGAGTACAAAGCTGCTGCCTTTGGTTCATCAATAGTACTGTCGTCGTCCTCTTCTTCCTTAGACACGCCGTAGAGGAGCATATCCTGTAATATTTGATTGTGAGTAACAGGATTGTTCTTCAGCACTCTCGCTATCATCTTATTTGAGACAGAAGCAAATTTAGATCTGGTTCCATATTTCAGAAGGACATCCAAAAAGGTCCCATAGTAATGAGAAAAGTCTTTTTGGCAGGCAACAAGAACAGTTTCGAAATTATTCAGGATGTACTGCTCTTTGTGATATTCAAAATAAAGTCCATGCTCGGTGCTGTCAATTGGTAGTAAATTCAAAACCGTCGCTAAATCAAGGACATTCTGAACCTGCTCAAATGTCAAGAGCTTTGATGCTATCAGATTTAACAAATTTTCTCGCTTGAATGCTTTCCTCTTCAAAAAAATCGACATGAACTTATTGTACTCCTTGATATTAGTACTCATCAGGAGTAGAAGGTTACCTCTAGGGCGCCGCTGACTAGCAATATCTTTACCCTCCAAGAAGCCCCTCAGGCTTGTTTGAAAGATCTCTGTAAAGTTCCAAGATACGTTTTTGAGTGCCTGCTCATTGAGAGCCAAGTACACATTCAATGCATCCTGCTTGTTTTTGCCCAATCTTTCAACTTTTGCCTTCTCTTCCTCGTGGACTGCCGAAAGCTCAGTCCGTAAATCTTCATCAATATTTAAAGCAGATGAGAAATTCTTGATAAAAAACTTCCAAAATGGCATGAAAGATGTCACTGCATAGGCGTTTGGGTCCTTGTTCTTCAGATCTTTCGTGTAAATGAGGATGAAAGTCTTTGTAAAAAGAATATGGTCATTAATGAATTGAGAAAAGAGCTTACCAAAGCAAAGCATTATATCCATCAAGGCTTCTAGTGCCTCGATACTGTCCAGTAGCTGATGGTAGACAATAAATTCAATCCATTTGTAGAAGTAATGGGTGGCATCCAACCGCACACAAAAAATTTGGAAGTTCTTTATGAGAGTTGATTTATCAACCGACGTGGGGCCACCGGAGCAAATTCTTGTCAAGTACCATTCTGCCGTCATTATTTTGATGTTCAGTGGGTATTCCCCCATATCTGGATTTTCTTTTCCAGAAATGACCTGCTTGAGACTTTCCGCCTTTTCTAATAGTATGTCAAAATTGTACTTCTCAAAGTATGAGGGATCATACTCCATAACATTCCTAAGCACCATGTTGTATTGGCTTTTCATTAAAGGAGATATCTTGAGATTTATCAGAACATCGCAGTGAACAAGCTTGTCGTTGGATTCCGGTAAGTAGAGGATACCAGAACTTATGAGCTTTCGAATATACGCAGGTACCTTTAAGATCCCATATGTTATGAGTATGTTGAGCAGGCGGTACATTGAAGGCAACGCAACCGTCATGGATCTGGTCGATCTGTCTAACTTTGCTAGTTGAAATACTAAAGACCAGATGACATCTTCGACTGCATACTCTTGGAAGGCCTCAACGGTGTTGATCTTCAAAAGTATAATTTTGGCTACTAGTTGATTGGCTTCGTAATGCGTAGTGCGTGATGGATGTATCGCCCAGAAGAATAGTTGTCGAATTTGGGTTACATGAAGCATGTTTCGGTCGAGGTAGGACGCCCAATCGAAATCAACAGGATTGTCATCAAGTTTCGCTGTGAGGTCAATGTCGACCGATCGCAGTTTCAAAATATTTGACCCACTTGGCTCAGTATCCTCCCCGCCATTTTCTGCTGGAACTAATGGCTTTCTTATTCTTAATGATTCATTTCGGTAACTAATGAGCTCCAGTTTTTTACGGGTCTCATTAGTTAGCTCTGGGCATTCATTAGAAGCTGTGCTGGTAATATCATATAAGATTGGCTTGTAAAGGTCCCAGCTAGAGTGAGAGAAAATAAAGGCTTCCAAAGAGTTGTTCTCAAATACTCTGCGTATCAACATCTTTAATGTTGAAAGAATTGAGTCTTTGATTTTACCATTTTTCTTGATATCGTTGATAATATACTTCTCGTCATTGATCATTGACTTATTTTGTGATACCATGTGGTATTTGCTTAATAGCATTTCGGTAACTTTGGAGACCAGAAAAAGCGGTTGCGCATTATAACCTTCTCCTTTACCTGAGCCGCAAATACCTTCCCAGAACACCATCAAAATGTGAAGCGTCAGTGGAAGAAACTCGAAATTTTTGACCTTGGCACCAAACTCAACCAGCCAGTGGTGGAATACCTCCTTATCTATTAGCTCAAGTGTATAGCAGTTTCCAAGTAGTTTCAAAAAATAGCCAACCTCGGCTCTCCAGCGCTTAAGTTGAGCTGGGTCGCTGTCATATTGGACCATTTCAAAGATGAGCTTCTCAAGTATGTAAACAAAATTGTCGGTCCATTCCTTTGTCAGTAGTGGTTGCAGAGTTCTTCCATCTTCCGAATCCTTGCTCTTTGATGTTTTGATCTTCCACTCCATCGAATAGCAGCACTTGATCAACCAAATGGCTCTCTTCAACGGTATTTGCTTAGCACAACATTGTTCTAGAACCTGTCTTCTCTTGAGACCATGGGGGATATGCTTGGAGAGCTTAGGTAATGAAGCAAAGGATGAACCTAATTCTTGAAGCCATAGTTCTCTTCTATGTTCTGTTAAAGTAACTCTGCTGGGTAATAAAAATCCAGGTCCACAGAGTTCGTTGAATGAAGGCTGAGACCTGCCATCAGTAGCAGGTATCCGGTTTATTTCTTCCTCTCTGATACGAAGTACTCGAGAAAACTGATCTGCTAGTTGATCAGATAGTTTTGGTAACGATTCTTGCAGTGAGGAGCGTGCTGATATACTTTCAAAATTTACCTTTGAAGTTGTGTAGAAACCTTTTGCCACAAAGTTCAGCAATATTTGATCCTCTTCTTTAGTGTGCTTCCAAGGTTCAAAATCTGGGTATTCTGGGTTCTGATGACTCTCATTGACAGGTACATAAGGATGTAAGTCATCCGGTGCAGTCAAAATGTACTTGCTAGGGCTCATTACAGCCTTATTGGAGCTAATTGATCTCCAATGACACCTGAAGGCTTGGTTTTCTATTCTTTTATCCACGAGATGCCAAGTTGATCAATCTAGACCTGGCCGGCTTATTTAGACGCAGTAAGCGATGTACAATAAAAGTCAAAAATTAATAAATACAAAAAGATGTAAAAGACTATTAAGCTACGACTCTGTTCATCTTCCCAGTGCCGTCACTTTTTCATAGAATGCCCTATTGAGGAAACTTCAAGCGTTCTTCTTTGTCGCTTTCTCTTTCAGTAATTCGAGAGAGTGCTTGTAGCGATCTTCTTCCTCTGTTGAGATATTTATTAAAGCATCAGATGGTTTACTGTTAGCATCAGACGAGATTATTTCTTCTCCCCAGTTCTGGGGTGGAAGGCCGTTAACCTCTCTGCTCATATCCTCATCAATTTGATCTTTCCAGAAATCTCTTTCACCTTTACCTACCAAAAGGTTGTAGGCGTTACCCTTGGACTGTGCTCTTGCCGTTCTACCACAACGATGGACGTATTGTTGTGAGGATATAGGTAGGTCGTAGTTGATAACATCAGATATATCGTTGATATCGATACCTCTGGACATCAAATCTGTGGTGATCAAAATTCTGTTCTTGGACTCACATTCAGCGCTTGCGAATTTGTTTACTAGTCTTTTGTTTTCACCTTTACTGTTGTTTGAATTGATAGTTTCCACGATGTGTCGTTGAGCCAAATTTTGGTCTATTAAAATGTTTAATAAGCAGGCCAATCTCAGAGAAGCTTCGTTGGATTTCACGAACACTAGGACCTTGGCAGACTTCATGTGATCGAGCAGATGAAGCAGTATCAGCGGCTTGTACAGACTCTTCGATGTAGGTATGTTGACAATGTATTCCTGCAATTTTTCTGGCAGGCTGTATAGTTTTACGGAGTCCATAATGAACAACCTCGGATTGTTGAGATTTAGCCCATGTAACTTTTCGGTATTAGTTGTTAGAGTGGCACTGAAGACCATCTTGATAACATTTCCTGGTCGCTGGTCGTGTTTTTCTGCGGTGATTTGGCTCAACAGTCTTGGACACCAATTTTGGAATGACTGGTTGAGTAAGTGATCTGCTTCATCCAGAATGAGCATTTGCAAATTTTTCATGCTTATTGATTTCATTTGCAAATGATCCACTAGTCTACCAGGTGTGATGATGAGCACATCAGGTTCAGATTGCATAAACTTTTTGTGCTCTTCTTTGAGCGAATTTTCTAGTTTGGAAATGCTTATGATGAGACCAGTTCCCTGCGCCAACTTGTTTATTGTGTCGTAAACTTGGTTAATCAGAAGTTTTGTCGGGACGATGATCAATGCCCTGAGCCTATTTACAGTTCTTTTGGAGAGTAATTGCACGATTGGGATGGAATAAGCCAATGTTTTACCGGAACCTGTAGAAGCGTTCACCAGCACGTCTCCAACCCTTCTTGTCAGATGTTTCTTTGTGGTACTCAGCGAGAAGTTCAGTATTGGTAAAAGATTCTCTAGTAGTGCGGTTTGAATTGGAAAAGAATTAGCAGAGAAGTATTTCTCAACGTTTTGCAACAGTTTGGGCTGCATCTCGTCAGCAAAACAAGTGAATGTCTTGACCATGGAGTTATCGTAGTGGACTTTGGCAGTGTTAAACCATGCGACTGACTTGTGCTCTTTTGATATTTGCTGCGCATATTCGTCTCTTACAATAGCAGGTTGGGGAATGTGCTCTAAAGCATGCTCTGGAACCTCCACTTGCGAGACATTTTGTTCTCCATCGATTATCTCTTCCTTTGCAATTTTATCCTGTAACGATATAGTCTGCGTAAACCTCGACATGATCGAGCTGTGCTTTTTTGGAATTTCTTCCGTCCCTTGCATCTCGACATCATCATCTTCAACTTCCTCAATTCCGACTTCCTTATCTAACTCCTCTTCACTACTTGTTGGCTGTATTTCAAGCTCCTCCTCTTCAAGCTCAGCCTTATTGTTATCGTCCATCTCTTCACCGTCATCTTCCTGAGTTCTTCCTCTCTTCAAAGGAACGACCGAACTGCCCTCGCTCTGGTCAATCACTTGAGCCACATTATTGGGATCAAACCTTACAGCGAACATCTTTAGTCACTTCAAGCTTCAAATTGGTGCTCATCTCATCGAGGTTCATCAACTTTTTTTACTATAATTAATAGTGAAAAATTCACCACTTACAAGGTCAAATCGAACAAAGCAGAACATAAAAGAGTCCCATCCGATGATCCCAACAGTGAGTCTACTGTCTCGTTCAGCCTGGAAGGGCCCTCACATTGTCCCGCTTCCCATCCGAGAAGCTATGTCAAAGGGCACTCCAATTAGAACAAATGCAAGAGCCGCAACAATTCTGCCCCAGTTTGTCGGTCTGAAGTTTCAAGTTCACAATGGTAAGGAATACGTAGCATTTGAAGTAGTAGAGGATATGGTAGGTAGGAAATTGGGTGAATTTGTGCCAACAAGAAAGAGATTTAGTTACACACAGACCAAGAACAAATAATCCTGTTAAGTTTTAAAATCCTGTACATAATTCTTGTGTAATCTATACATGTACTTCATGAAAGTGAATATAATGAAAGCGAATTCAGTCGTCGGTTCTGTCTCCCTGGGAAGCATCTAGTAGTTTTGACTCTCTGGCGGCGCCAGTCCGGTCCAGGTTGGGCCAATTCCCCCAGTTCGGGAGTCTGAGGATAAGACAGGTAGCATTATCTGCGTGTCTCCCACCAATTGCCATGATGTATTTGATTACTTCCTCTGCGACGTACTGTGGGGTGCCCACTTTGAGTCCTCGTAGGTTTACTGTCGAGGTAATGAGATCAGCGAGTTCTTGGTCCGACATGAGATCTGATACACCGTCTGTGATCAGGCAAATGAAGCACTCGTCACCTCCAAATTGCAATTTAGACCGCTCAGAATGAGGTAGGTCCAATGTGCCGCCGATCAGATATGAGTAGATATCTGGTTCGCTTGTGAGCCCCTCGGGCTTGGCCACTAGGTCTCCAAATGACCTCGTATTGGCAAAATTATTGAGAAACCTCGTATCACCGAACGAATCCTTCTGCATCGCAGCGTTCGAGTGCAGCCGATTACTCTCCCGCAATGATGATGCATGGTGCGCCTTTGTCAAACTATGTGCGATGCCATTCTGGTCACATAAGATAATCTTTGTATCACCCACTTGGGTTACAACAAGCTTGAGCAGACCCGCTGGCGAGACGAAAAAGGACTCATCGAACGATCGCTGTTCCTCATAGGACGATATAAAGATCGAGGAAGCTGTAGAACCGCCTGAGTATGCCTCGATCCGTTTTGAGAAAGGAAGATTTGCCTCTGCAAATCCGCAGCATCTGTCCAGATCGAACTTTAAGAAAGTGTAATACAGTCTAAGTCGCTCCTGCTCGTGTAACAAACTAGTCTTGTCGATGATGTTCCCCCATTTGTCAAATATCATCCTCGAACCCGAGTTCTCCGGCTTATACAATACTTGTTCCTGCTTGGTATTACAATTTTTAATGAACCTCGTGTAGAACTCCTCCCTTCCTGCATATAACTCCTCCCAATATTCACCGCCGATCAAGTTTCGATATTGCTCGAGCAACTGGAACAGTTGCTCCTGTGTCGGTGAAGCAGTAGCTATCGAAGTGTGTAAATGCTCCGAGAGCATCTTAGAAACCCTTCCCTGACCTCCATGCCCGTCAAAGATCGAAAGATTTAACACCGACTTCCTCCATTCAGAGCATTGATCTGTTCCCTCTCTCAGCATGGCCAATTCTTGGGATAACGAGGGTAATTTCAACATATTAATAGCATAGGTATCCTCATTGTATCGTCTGTTAATCCTATTCGAACAGTGTCCTATCACACTAGGGAACCGATCCAAATGCACCCTGAGCATAGGAGACTTCCCACCAACCCTGGCAGTAGCAACCGCATTCGCGGGCTTTAAATGCACAAAAGATTGAGTCCTCCCCATCCATACGCCTCTGTCCTTTGAGATTCGATTAGTTGTCGTAGTGATGAATCTCTTTCGCTCATGTTATAGAAGGCATATCGGAGCTTCTGAAGCAGCTCGAGACACAGAACAAAGCCGTCCAGAGTCGGAAGAACACTCGCTACTCATCAATACAATCCATATGACTCTTGGAAGGTCAATTGACCTCTAGAGTGGGCTTGAAGATGGTATTATTCAAGCTTTAACAGCTCGTCGCTGGCGATCTTTTTCTCTATTTGAAATATTGCAAAGCTTCTTGAAGCTTCATAATGAAGAAGACTCAGTTCAAGCAGCTTAAATAAACAATTAAGAATGTTTTCGAGCTTACTGAGGCCCGTAACAAAATTCGCGACGGTACCTGCGATGCCACTGCTCTTTCCAGCTTCTCTAGTGACCCAAAAGGCTACTTTTACCACTACAACATCAATGTGGGCAACATTGAACCAGATCAAGCGTGGAGCAGAGAAGCCTAAGCGCAAGAACGTCACAGTTTCACCAGATTTGCAAAGGTGCCCGATCAGGAAAGGTGTGGTACTCAGAGTTATGGTCCTAAAACCAAAGAAACCAAACTCTGCGCAGCGTAAGGCCTGCAGAGTAAGACTCACCAATGGAAACGTCATTTCAGCCTATATTCCAGGGGAAGGCCACAATGCCCAAGAGCACAGTATAGTCTATGTCCGTGGTGGCCGTTGCCAGGATCTGCCCGGTGTCAAGTACCATCTGGTTCGCGGAGCAGGCGATCTCAGTGGTGTGGTTAACAGAGTCACCTCGAGGTCAAAGTACGGTGTCAAAAGACCCTCCAAGGACTGATAATAGCCATATAGCTCCTGTATATATACAATGATTCATCTTTATGCCCGTAATGGGCGATTTTTCAATGCGCATAGTCAAAAGCTATAGGGGCTTTCAGTACCAGTTAAGACAACTTTAAACAGTCAATTGGTGGCCATTGAAGCATGTTACAATTACAACCGCAGAACCTGCTTGTGCAGAAGACGTTTGGTGAAGCCGTTGAGGCTTTCCGCGATGGAAATCCGTTAACTTTGGATCGTATCGTGTCGGATTTCGACTCAACCACTTTACACATCTCCAATGCCGAGGGTAATAAAGGTCTCTTATATCTCAGTATACGCACTAGAGCCTGGTCCAGTGTTCAGCGTTGTGGTAGCTCTGGTGGGCTCGAAGAGTTTTTAGAGGCCAAGTACAAGACACAACCCGGAGTGTCAGTAGCTTCCACTGTTGAATCCGGCTACGACTACACTTTAGAAGTCGATTTGAATGTTTTGCAACCTGAATCAGTGGTTCAGCTATCACTTATCAAAACCCTGGTGCTCAGCTACCCGTTCCAATTAGCCTTTGATGAGTTTGCGCAATTGAGTAACACTCCTGATTCACAATCGCAGACTTTACACACTGTACAGTATAGAGACGACGAAAACTTGTTTATCAAGCCTGCAAATGATCGTATTACAGCGATTTTTGAAACTGCGTTCCAAGACGAGACCGACAAAGTATTTGGAAAGGTGTTCTTACAAGAATTCGTCGACGCAAGAAAGAGAAATCGGGCAATTCAATCTGCTCCCCAGGTGCTATTCTCGCATGAACCTCCATTAGAGATTCAGGCCCATTTGCAAGCAAACAGGACCCTCGACTCGAGCAGAAGATTTGTTACCTTTGTGCTCTTCCCGCGTCACTTCCAGACGCCGGAACTACAATTCTCTACCATTTCACAGCTCACATTATTCAGAAATTACTTCCACTACCACATCAAGTGTTCTAAGGCCTACATGCACTCTAGAATGAGATTCCGCGTAGATTCGTTCATAAAGGTTTTGAACCGCGCCAAATTGGATGATGAGGATGATGAAGATGAGGAGCAAGTTTCGCACACTAGAAGAACCATCACAGGCCGTAAAGTGGTCTACTAGACAACGTTTTATACATTAGAATTAAAGCTTAGTACTTAGCACGTATGTTGTGATGCCTTTTTTTTTCACTTGTAAAGTGAAAAATTACGCCAATAAACAACTAAACTCGAATAGTTTAAGGAGACTTGACAAGCGATTCAAACCATTTAAGAGCTGTTCGATAGGTCTATTCATCTACTTGAAGGCAGGTTTATTGTAATTCCAGGTTTATCCAGTTCGAAATGTCTTTCTTCGGTTTCGATACGTCTGGGAACCAGGCGAAGGACAGGGACGGTCGCGATATTCAGAAGCCATTGGACTTCGAAGATACCTATAAGGGTCTTGGAGATTATGATAATGAGGAAGAGGATTTTTTGAATGCAGAAACCTTTGGTGCTACAGCGGAATTTGGTACCGATTTTGATTTCGGCCATGGAAACGGTGGTAATGAACCAGCTAATAATGCAAATTCCTATGCTACGGCTAGCAGATCTTATGTGGCAGCAGCTTCTTCTGGTGTTGAACACCAGCCACAGGCTACATTGGATGCATCTGTCGATCTGAAGCCCATGGAGTCCTTATGGAGCAGTAGTGGACCAGTTATTCAGCAACAGGAACAGCCACAAGTTTTGTCAATGGAGGAATTGGAGAGACAACAACGTCAGAGACAGATGGGTGGTCAACCTGGGTTTATGGGTATGCCTCCGCCAAACTATGGTATGCCTCCGCCACCACAGATGCAGATGCACAATCAGTACCCTGGGCCTTTCCCTCCACAGGGAATGCAGGGTATTCCTCCTCAGTTCCAGCATATGCCAGTCATGTTCAACCAGGGACAACCACAGGCGCAAGGAATTCCCAACCAGGCTCAATTTTCGCCAATGTACCAACCTCAGTTGCACAACCAGGGCGAGGGACAGGGCCTGCCATCTGAACAAGCTGGTCAGGGTGCTTCTCCAGCCCCTCAGGCCTTGGAGTCTCCGATCCCTGCTCCGCCAGCTCTCTCCCCTCAACCACAGCAACAACAGCAACTGCAACACCCAATGTCTCCTCCGCAGATGATTTCTCCACCTCATACACCAAGAGAACATGGAAGACAAAGCCGTGGTCAATCAAGAAGAGAGCCTTTGACGGCTGAAGAGCAAAAGAGGTTGCAAATTCGCCAGGCCAAAGTGGAAAAGATTCTAAGGCACTCAGGTTTGATGACTCCTCGTGATAAGGACTTCATTACCAGGTACCAATTATCACAGATTGTTACCGATGACCCTTACAATGAAGATTTCTACTTCCAAGTTTACAAGATTATCCAACGTGGTGGTGTCGTGGGCGAATCTAACAAGGACTTGATCGCTCGGGCGTACTTGGAGCACTCCGGTCATAGATTAGGCGGCCGTTACAAGCGTGCTGATGTTGCTTTGCAAAGAATGCAAAGTCAAGTTGAAAAGGCAGTTACAGTCGCTAAGGAGAGACCTCAAAAGAGTAAGGATCACTCAGATGCAGCCCGTGAAGGTGTCTTAGGTAAGATTTCGTCGGCCATGAATAGCAAAGCACCTCGCAGACAGTTACAAATTCCAGTCCATAAGACTGGAGACGAAAGTGCAATTGCTGATGATAACAGCAGCGGTAAGGCTTCGCGCGGTTCCACTCCTGCTCTCAATGTCGTCACTCAGTCTTTAGAGAAAGTTGAGATAAGCCAGCAGTCGAGAGCAAGAAGAAGATCTTCTTATGCTTTTACCTCTGTCGATCAAAGCTCCGTCTTGTCTCGTTCAGGTGGAAGAAAATTCGTCTTGTCTTTGATCGAAACCGTTTATGAAGAAGTATTGGAATTGGAAGCCCAATTGAGAGGTGGAAGCAACATCGACAGCACTGCCTTGTGGGAAGCGTTGCATATTGGCGATGAGTCTTACGAAGTTTGTCCCTTTATCTCAATGCTTTCGTTCGATAAAGGTATCAAGATTATGCCTCGTATCTTCAACTTTTTGAACAATGGTCAGAAACTGAAATTGCTCCAGACTTTCTTTGGTGAACTGTCTCACTTGAACATCATCATCATCAGTTCCTACAAAACTAATGCCTCACCAACCGAATCTCAACTGAAACAAATCGAACTATTCCAAGCTGTTTTCTTGAAGATTATTGTTTCTTTCCTATCCAGCAGTGCTAATTTCATTGAAATTATGGGTTTACTTCTCTACTTGATTAAGAACAATAACGTCTCGTTCATCTCCACTTCGAAGATTGGCTTGAATTTGATCACAGTATTGATCTCTCGTGCTGCTCTTATTAGACAGGATATTAACAGAAGCAACGTCTTGTCGTCACCAGAAATTTCAGCATGGAATGAAGTTTATGACAAACTATTCACGTCTTTGGAGACTAAACTCTCTTTGGTCTTTCCTCCAAAAGAATACACTGACAAGGTTGTGAGGACGACCCTTGGCTCAGTAAGCGGTTCGCCACCTGTGATCGCAGCCTCTCCACAACACTACGACCAGGCCTACATCTGGCAATTTCTAGCGTCCTTAGCACTAAGCGGGAAGCTCAATCATCAACGAATAATAATTGACGAGATAAGAGATGAGATCTTTGGCACCATTAACGTAGCTGAAGAGTTGGGCAAGGGTCAAGAAGATCAACCTGCTTCACAGTACAAGAAGGACAAGTTGTACCAAGACTTGAACTTGTTCTTGAATGTTATGGGTCTGGTCGCCAGAGATGGTGAGATTACAGAACTGAAATGACCAGTCTAGAACGTTGCATGGAGCTAACATTGTGTATAATGCCTAAATTTGTAATGTATTGAAGTATATTCTTCTCTTTGTAACCATTTGCCTGTTCATTGATATAAAGGGCGTTGTCTAATAGCTTATTACAACTCACTTAAAAAAGCGAAAAAGGGCCAAAAGTGAATATGTTAGTGGATAGTAGGTTGGCTTTGAGTGTGAGATTGGTAGTAGAGTGCTTGCAAGTCGCAAATGGGGGTGGAAAGCTGTCTAGTTGGAACTCTGACGGAAATGTTATACAGGCAAGCTTGAGTGATGAGGTGACGAAGGATAAGATGAATATCGTTGGTGTGGCCATAGAACCAGAGAAGAAATGTTTGGTCTCCCTGTTCAGAGATTCGAGTAATACCTCTCTAGGGCAAGCTATATTTTTTTATAAGGAAAGTTTGGGACTAAAGCAGGATCTAGAGCTCCCGGTGGAATATGAGGATTATATCAAGGATATTAAGGATGAAATCGATCCAGTATTGGAAAGGATTGCAGATAAACTAGGGCTTAAAGTCCCAGCCAATTTCACACTTGAGGAAAAGAATGAAAGAGATCATGAGCCTCTACCACAGTCCAAGATTTTGGTGCCAGAAGTACCTTCAGAAAGCTCAAATCGCAGGCGACCAGCAGATATGCCAGGTTTCGAAGATGAGTATCAGATCCACGAATTTGATAACAGGATCCAGCCCGGATTACGTGGTTTGGAGCGCGGATATGGCGACTCAGACCTCTATCCAACTGGCGAGAAGTACCCTAACCTGGCTGATCCCACCTCTACCATGAGGCCTCTGCCATCAATGCCAGGACAGGGAGGTATGACCTTTGATCCTCTGCAAGAACAGGCCAAAAGAAGACAGGAGGAAGAGGGCAGGCTTCATGGTCCTGGATGGATCCCAGGTGCCAAATTCGACGACCCATATGGTCATCCAGGTTCTGGAGGCAGTAATTTCCCCGGATCCGCAGGCATGGGATTCGGAGGAGGAGGTTTTATTTAATAATCAATCCATTACAGTTAGTTTAAACTTACGTAGTATGGAAAAGTCGTTATCATAAACTCATGGCTATTTATTTATTTGGAGTGTAAACGACAACAGTCTTACCGGCTTGCTTAAAGACGTTCACCAAAACGTCTTTGTCAGAAACAACACCGTATCCGTTCTTGTCTAGTTCCATCTGACCAATTTCAACGATATCATTGATCCTGTCCTTACCAATACCGGTAGATTCAATCAACTGATTGTTCTCATCAAATGACAAGGTTCCGATAGCCTTTGGAATGGCTTCCTGAAGTGACAATGGCTTGGACATGATGTTTAGTGTGTATTATTTTAGTTATAGTCTTTCTAGCGCTAGAAAAGGTTGTTTTACTTTAAGCGACGAGCAAGACTACTACAAGAAGACGGCATTCATACAACCTTTATATAATCCTCATTGGAGATCAATAGAATTCGAAGTTACTTGCTGGAAACCTCTCAATTTGCCGGTTTCCGTCGTATTCTGACCCTGTTGAGCCATCATTACTGCGACCCCCGCTTGAGTAGTATACTAGGGGGCGGACCTATAAGGGGAAACCTACCCAGCCAACCAACTGAATGCTCTAGAAGTCTCCCGATCAGATCTTTGTGGGAGGTTTAGTTAACACGGGTGTCGGGAATTTTAATTTGAGAGAATTCTGTATTGGCAGGTATCCTTGAGGCCTTTGTAGCTGGTTGCGGGGTGTGAACCAGGAACGGCTGTCAAAGCGTCAAGTCAAGTGCTCCATTGCAGGTTGTTTCTGGCTGGCCAGCTGTCAGTTGGAGTTTACTTTGTCCCCCTATCAAGACGAGTTAACTTGCAAGGTCCCTTGAATCAGCCCAGAAGATATTTGTACTGCAGGGAATGTTATAACAGAACGATATGGCCCAGTATGGCCCTATTTCGAAGATATTTGATGTTACTTTGCAATACTTTGTTGATCGTACTTCTTAATTGTACTTCTTAATTTTACTTCGTAATATAAATTAATTATAGGGCGCGTTATAATGAAATTCGACCTTGATAGCACAACAGACAAAGTGAACAAATATTTCCTGTAAGAACAGATCTCTGGTGCGGCAAACTAATATCTAGGTGAGAATGTGGCTGCTGACATTGTTTGCATGTTTGTTCGTGGTTCTGTACTCGTTCGTAGCAGTCAACAGATACTTCTCCTTCAAGTTGCACAAGAACACATACCCACTAACGTTGACAATTCTTACGCTTAATATGGTGATGTTATTGTTCACTACGTACCTCCTGCCGTTGGATATATTTGATGCTACCAAAGCTGCAAGCTCCGAATCTCCTTCGCCGTCTGGAAACGGCACAGAACAATCAATTGAACCTCGGCCAAGTGGATTAGCGTCAATTAATAGTGCTAATGAGGTAACTCACAACTTCCGAGTTGCTTGGTTGTTGGTTTATTGGCTGGAATTCGCCATATGTTGGTTTATCATACCAGTATTGATCTCGTATTGTGGCCTGAAATACGCTTTCGCCAGAAACCAGTCCGGTTCGCATCATAGATCGCCAATACTGGAACGTTTGACCCGAGCTGTTTTTCAAAATCTCAAATTTTACCTACTTTGCCTGTTGGGCTTGATTTGTGGGTTGGTTTACTTGGTTGCTAGTACAGGGCACGGCCTAGGGGACTTCAAGCCTCTTATCATATCACTTTCGCACCTGTATTCTCTGAGTTATACACTGATATTGCTTTCGACAGGGTTGATTATTTTCCCCAAGAATTTGATTTCAACTGGAAGACTACCTAACAATGATACCATAAATCGTTATTTCGTTGAACTGAGTAAAACAAATGATGATTTGAATGAAAGTCAGATGAATATGCTGGAAATTGCTGAGAAGATTTTGCATAGCTCAGAATCGAACAATGGTGATGTCGTTTTCGATCAAATGTTGAACGAATGTAAACTGGAAGTGCAGGGAATACTTAATGAGGTACAGCTATCAATTTCTAACCATTTTTCAGGTTCAAATTCTTCGCACATCAATAATCTGCATAAGTTGAACAACAATTACAACAACTTCATGACAAATTACTACAGTTTTCTCCATTATCAGACCCATTCAAATTCTATCATACACATATTGGCTCAGTCACAATCCCTAAACAGCACCCCTTCAACCTCTTCCGTTTGGAAATATACCAAGAGCATTCTGATACTCCCCTTGAGTCTCATTTCCATTGCATTGTCCCTACTAGTCGTCTTTTTGGAAATGACTCCTTCTAAATGGGGCCACGGTTGGATTTTTGATGGTACTCATTGGTACAATTTTTGCCTCCAGTTTATCATCTTCACGTACAATACCCTCGTATCTCTCTACGCTATGAGCAAATTTAAATTTAGCAACTTTCACCTCATCCCGAATGGCCGAAGTAATCCAACAAACGCATTGTATTACTCGCTCTACTCTAGCAGACTATTGTTCCCCCTTTGTTTCAACCTAATGGTGCTCATACCGTCCAAAACTGAACATAGAGGAAAGAGCAGCTTCGAAAAGACTCTTTACGACAACCTGACCGTTATTCCCCTTGCTGACTACTTGAACCGTTATTTGCCCACGATTATAATGGCCATAATAATAGTAAGTTACAAATTTAACATTAAGCAGAAAGTGCTGCTCAAGGTCCTAGGTGAAGAGTATTACTACCAGTTTTTCGGTATGATGATGTATGAGCCGGTGGGTGACTCGGACTCAATGCAACGAAATGATGCTAGAAGTGATTCACTCTTGCCAGATGCTGATAATGGCTTCGGCGACCGTTCAAGGATGGATGAAGATTACGAATACTCGCTGCAGGACGGTAGATGTCTCTTTGAAAGAGCATCTAGCAATTACAATATGTCCACCAATGAAGAGCACGAATCACAGGACAACAATAGTAGCTTGAGATCTTACTTATAGACTTCTGTAGATTGAATTTTTTTTTTTATTGGTGATGATTATACTGCAAGATCTACAAATCTATCGCGCAAGGCGTTATCAATCTTCGCATCCCAAGAATTCTTCCAATCCAACACCAATTGATTGTTCAAGGTTCACCACTTGTTTCTTTCGCTCTTTCTTAGCTCGATACACAAAATCTGCCAAGTTTAACAAGATAATCACTATTCAAAGTGTTAGAAGTAATTATTAAGGGGAAGCAAAGATAATGAGAGAGAAATGGAAAGTTGAGGACATACTGGGATTGACTTACGTCTGTGCATGGTCTGTGTCAATGTACGCCCCTGTTATCACGAATCTGAAGCAGAGGTCTTCTTCAGCGGTATCCAGAGATTTTGTCATGTTAAACATTACAGGATACTTTTACTTGCTAGCTTCCTTGGTCTTACAGCTATATATGTGGATCCCCATATCAACAACCCTTCCAGAAGATCGCAGTATACCTGTGGATTTGAAGCCTAAAGTATCCAGCTTTGATTTTTGGTACTGCTTTCATGGGTTTATGATGAACCTAGTCCTGGTAAGTCAGGTCGTCAGTGGCGTTAAGCTATGGAATTTCAAGACGGATAACCATCAAAATCGAATGAAACCGTGTTACTATAGATTTCTGGTCATTTCGCTACTAGTGTTTGCCATTTTAACGCTCAAATTTAGTTATGAAAACTCCCAAAATGGTTGGGATAACGTCAGAACCTTGTCATACTGCAATGCTCTGTTTGTCCTCAAGATCTCGATGTCTCTGATCAAGTATATCCCACAGGCACTCCATAACTATGAAAGAAAATCCATGAAAGGCTTTTCAATTCAGAGTGTAGCTTTGGATATTACTGGCGGAATCGCATCGCTTTTACAGCTTATGGTACAGATTTCCAGAGATCAAGGGTTCAATTATATGACCATATTGGCTAATTTCGGTAAGATTGGCCTGGCGCTGGTTACGTTAGTCTTCAATTTTATTTTTGTATCGCAGTGGCTAGTATTTAGAGAGTTACCTAACATTAAATCAGAGATTATATAGCCTGTTTGTAAATGTAATAATCGATAAAAATACAATCAGAAGTAATGAGATACTGAAAAGTGCTGTTTACACATATATCCGATTATTCGTCGGTATCACAACAAAATTTGTATTTCTTCTTTGTGACAAAGACGTCTGTCAAAGCTTCATCGTCAACGAACCAAGCTACACGACCCGCTGCACCTTCGTTCACTATACTACTAGGTAATCCCTTCTCTGGTCTTTCCATAATCGTCTTGATAACCGGTGCCTTAGTGGCACCTTCCACCACAAATGTTACTCTGTGGGAATGACAGATGACCGGGATAGTCAAAGATATTCTATTAGCGGGACCACTTGGTGCGTTTTCCACGCTCACCACCCAGGCCAACTTCTCACGTAAATTCTCCTGGAAATTGGGGAACAGAGAAGCTATATGGCCATCTGGTGCACAACCAAGAAGAAATAAGTCAAACATCGGTAGTTTAACCGAGTCTCTGCCTGCAAATCCCTTAATCAGTATTTTTTCATAATCCTCTGCACATTCTTGCGGATCATTAATAAGCCTCTCGTCGATGTGATAAACATTTGGAGTTCCATATTTTTCTGTGTCAATTTGGTCAAAAATTTTCCTCTTAGCAAGACCATAGTTACTCTCTGGTGAGTCAAAGGGCACCAAACGCTCATCCGCAAAATAAACATCCCACTTCTCCCATTGAACATCCGTTCTCTTTAACAATCCCTCATGCAATACCTGGATTAATGAACCTCCTGATAATGCAATCTTGAACCTCTGCTCTTTATCTTTCTTCAATTTCTTGGACGACGTGGAAGAGTCTCGAGAAGCCGTATTCGACAGACTGCGCCCGGAGGAAGGACGCCCTACTGAGATCTTGTCATCATGACCACTAGATCCATTCAGACTAGTACTAGAACCCTTCTTATCCTTCAAACCTTTACTCAATGCACTATTCTGGGCCGAGACCACGTGATCTGCCACAGCTTCTGCTACTCCTGCAAACTCATGGAATGCAAACACCTTGGGAACAGTGGTAGTCATCGCTTTTGCTTAAGATCAATCCCGCAAACCTGCTGCTCTGTTACTCGAAAACTGGCGATTGAACTATTCGCTTTAAATTCTCCTTGTAGTATGGTATTTAGATGGTTTTTGCTCCTCTTCCAGTTCGGCTTCTTTCCTTAAAAAGCGGTGTTGAAAAAAAAAATCAAAAATCAACGATTAATTTAAACAATTCCGAACAGTCATTAAAGATCAGAGAGTCTTCTTATGGGCTCGATGTTCCATCGAATGTGGTATTTCAAATGTTCGGTATTTTATGCAATTTCTTGGGCACACTCACGGCTATTGGAAGTGGCATTAATCTTAGTTAGAATAGACTGTTTATCATTATTTACAAAAACACTTGCAGGGCGCTTTGAAGCTTGGTATACATTTCTTCGAGCTCGCCCTCAAGTGTGCTGAGTACTGTTATGGCCCCACCGGCGCCGATCTGCCAGCTAGCGCCTCCATCGTAGCTGTACATACACCTAATGTTTACGGACCAATCGCCGTTGCCATTGGCAGACCAGTACCCTGTGACTCCGCTGTAAGGTCCACGAATGCCAGCAGTGACGTGGCAGTTGAGCTCAGGCTCTACTACGTCCTGGAGAAGTTGGACTGTTATCTTTTTGGGGGCACCGGTCATGGAGCCGGGCGGCAGCGAGTGACGTAGGACATCGAGACCGCTGTAAGGAACAATGGGGTTTGATAGACCATGAGCTTTGACTACACTTACAAGCTGATATACGGTTTCGTATTCCTCGACAACCATAAATTCTTCAACGTTGACTTCGGGAATAAGCTCATATAGATCGTTACGGATCAGGTCGAGGATCATCAGGTTTTCGCCGAACTCCTTTGGGGTCTTTAAGATACCGTGCGCCTTCTCCAGTGTCATTTCAGGGGACTTCTTGACAGTGCCCTTAATTGGTCGTAGTTCGCACGTATCGCGGTCCCATTTCAGGAACCTCTCTGGTGAAGTGCTTAGCAGGCAGAGAGGCTCGTCGTCGTCAACCACATCACAGAACTCGAAGAAACTTGAAAAAGGAGCGGGATTGCGTCTCACCAATGTTTGAAATATTCTCCATGGAGTCAATCTCTTGTCTGGGACGATTTTTGTTTGAGTAGTGAGACACATTTCGTATGAATCCCCTTTGTGCATGTAGGTCTGACACTGCTTGAAAGCTCTGGCATAATCTTCTTTTGTAGGCATAGTTATGTCAAATTTAACATCTTTGGGGAGCTCTTTACTCCAGGGTACATCACAGACGTCGTTTTGTAACCAGTCGCATTGATCGAGCAGTTGGGTGACTTCCACGGGGAATTCGCCATTGAGTGAAATGCAGTAAAGTTTGCCGTTTGTGTGATCGATAACAATACTGTTCTCGATGAAAACTAACTTGGCATCAGGTATAACCCTTTCATCTTTAGAGATAGTGTTGTAAACATAGTATCCCATTTCGTACCCTAGAGTACCGACTAGCCCACCAATGAAAGGTACTTCCTTGTTGTTGGATACTAATTTGGGTTTCATTAGGTTTGCCATTGTGATCCAAAAATTCGATTTATCTTCATCCAAGACCTTGAGAGATTCGCACGAATTATTTTTTCCGTTTAAATGACTCTTAATGAACTCCTTTGTCACCTTTGGATCTCTCCATTTGTGAATTGTCGTCTTGTTCAACTGTGAATAATGAGTTAGCACGTCTGATCGTTCATTGGGCAGCGCAATGACAGACCATTCACCACGATGAGGATTAACCTTTGATGATGCCATGATAAATTTGGCACATGAGAGATTGTCGCATATTTTTAACGTCAGTTCAGGTACTTTGGTCACATCGTACTCTTTCATGCAGAGCTGCTCACTATTACTGATTTCGATTTTTTTGTAAATACAGCTTTTATCAATCGTTCCATCGAGCTCTTTCAATTTGCGACTAAAATGAGCCTCATCTTTTTGACGTAGCTTTTCCTTACGTTGGAACCTACCAGACTGAACATTTTCCTTGTAGGCCATGTTCAAGAAGTTTTCAATAAGCGTGCTACCCAATTCAGAACAACAAGACTCTGGATGGTACTGCACACCAAACCAGGGTTTATCTCTAACCCCAGCTGCCATCAACAAAGACCCGTTCTCATCATTAGTACGTGCAAGTGGGACTATCGAAGGTACAAGATTCTTGACGTGCAAAGAATGGTATCTAACAGAGTTAAACGTCTGAGGATACTGACAGAAGAGCTCGCTTGATTCCTCAGAACACAATAGAATAGGATAAACTTGACCATGTTTGATAGTATTCAATTCTTCAATCAGACACCCCTGCGAGTAGCACATAGCCTGGAACCCCAAGCAGATACCTAGAATCGGTACCTCAGCCAATTCATCCGAATTGAACAGCGAAGAAACGAGTCCAACATCATCATACCCATTCACTGGATTCCCGGGCCCTGGACCCACCACAATACAATCGAAATACGGCAATTGGGCCACTAGATCTGCCATTTGAGTGAAAGTATCGTTGTGAACCGTCGTCACGTGAACTTCTTGTCCATTAACTAACTGCTTCTCTATCAATCGCACCACATTGTAGGTAAATGAATCATATGAATCGATGAAGAGCACGTTGAAGGGCGCCATTCCACTTTTGCAAGTCTTTTGAAGCGGTCTGTGTAGGTTATTACTTGTCTTTAAATATCTTCTTCTTAAATAGAGTTTAGTGAGCGATCGGCTTGTCAGAAAGCTCTTTCAGGGACTTGCGATGAGCCAAAATATTCGATATCGAATGAGCCAACTTATAGCTGCTTAGGCAAGTCAATTGGCTGGGAACCGGTTCATATTAAGCAGAGCTATGATCGAAGTACTGGTAAATGACCGTTTGGGTAAGAAATTGCGGGTGAAATGCCTAGAAGACGATTCCGTGGGAGATTTCAAGAAGGTACTCTCTGTACAATTGGGATGTCAGCCTAATAAGATTGTCTTACAAAAGGGAGGTTCTGTTTTGAAAGATCATATCAGTTTAGGAGACTATGAAGTGCATAATGATACCAATCTAGAGTTGTATTATTCGTAGCGATATTAGATAGGTCTATACAGAATATAAATCACAGAAAATATTCGACTCGTCTTGATGAAGCTGAGCGAGCCTGGTATGCATCCGAGAATATGTCAGTCTCAGCATTTTCCTGCTGTGGTGGTTCGGATACGTTATCGTCGAAATAGTCAGCAATGGCCTTGCTATTGGTGACCAGCAAGTTGACATTATCATTTAGGAGTTTATTCTCTGGTGCTTCTTCAAACACGTTGAAATAGAACTCGTTGGTTGAGTAAAGTTCTAGGATTGAAGCCTTGTTGCCGCATCTGTAACAGTAGTTAGGCGCAGACCACACGGTCGTCACTAAGCCGTCAAAATAAACCTGGTATCCCTCATTGCACAGCTGATGTGCTCTGTATATTCGACTCATATCATTGGTGTGTAGAAACTTCTCCACCACACATCGGCCAAAAGTGTACCCAGCACCTCTTGGAGATACCTGAAACTGCTGTGAAGATTCTCGGTAGAATTCCTCTCTATGGCCAATACTATCAGTGTTGAGCTCCTCTGGATCAGACCAAACCAGGTCAGCCATCGCCCCATCGTGTGGGATTTCTCGAAACCGATCGATGATCTTGATCTGGTCAATAGTTTGTACATTCGGCGATAACCCTCCATGAACACAAAACAATTCATCGTCTATGATACAGCACAGTACCAAATAATCAAAAAGATCCGTCAAATGGTGCCATACTTTCGATCCGTCTCCATATTTGTTCAAACACTCTGTATAGAATCCGTAACTCTGCGTAATCTGTCGCGACTCATGATTCCCTCTTAGTAGATGTATCCGGCGTGGATATCGCAGTTTCAATGCAACTAGCAAAATTATAGTCTCTACACTGTATAACCCTCGATCCACGTAGTCTCCCAAAAACAGATAGTTTGTATCGGGTGCAGGTCCTCCAATATGAAAGATCTCCATTAAGTCATGAAATTGGCCATGGATATCCCCAACCACAGTCACAGGTGTGCTAATATGAACAACGTTCGATTCTCTTACCAACATCTCCTTCAGTTTAAAACACAATGCTCTCACCGTCACTTCGGGCAGCAGTTGGCCACGGTAAAGCAACTCAAGGCATTTATCCAATTCCATCACTCTGCTACCTCGAGAATCAACCTTTCTGGCCTCTGGACTGAGCTAGTTTAGTTTCTTGAGCCTGGCTTTGGCTAACATACTTCGTGAAGACCCCTTCGAAACAAAATAGATGTCGCGTTCTAAAGCTTTCACTCTTACAAAGAACGGGCAAAAACTAGCACTACACTCAAATAAAAGAGGGCTAATTGGCCATTGGAAGGAGGAATTTGGAGCTTCGAACAATTGCTCAAGGTACACCTTTTTTTGGACGGTGAAAAGAGCTTCATTCAACGATTTTCGTCGACGTGTTAGGTTCCTAGAAGGAATTCACCTTGTGGACGAAATCACTAGAGCGGAAAGATGCCTGAAGCAGATTATTTCAATTTGGGAGATGCTGATAATGATGAAGAGAGCAATGTGCAAATCCAAAGGAAGAAAAATACACGTCTGCGGTCTTCGTCAACTGCCAGTTCAAAGCCTGCCTCCCTAGCCAAATATACTAGTGCTCCATTGAGTCCCGGATCATCGCATTTGAGATCCCCAAATTCGACTTTGAACATTGGTATGTCACCTTTGAGTACCTTTAGACTGCCCAACAGGGTGCCCTGTAATGCGCAACACCAATCTCAAAAATCTACTTCTTCAAGCTCATCAGCGCACTCCAGTAGGCGAGCATCGCTGACGGGAGCTGCTATATCGAAACAGACCGGTACCCAACCACTTTCTCCAATGAAGCATGGCAAATTTGAAGGCTCAACGATAATCAAACGCCATCCATCGACGAATTCAGATGGTACAGCTACGACGCCAACACTAGTGATACCACCTGAGTTGGCATCACTGAGTACACAAAGTACCTCTGCGGTCCCAACACCACAGCCTGCCAGTACGGTGCCATCTCAGCATATGGTTTCTAACAGCAGCACTACTAGCATACCTAATTCAAACACCATGAGTAATGTGGCGCAGGACACTATATCACCTTCATCATCAACAAAGTCATCGATGACTCTAGGGAATGGATCCACATTAAGCCTAAGGTCGGTTAAGAAACAATATGTTTTGAATGAGAAGCTATATTTGAACAAGATGAAGAATAATGTACCAGACGACTACTATACTCGTGGTATTACTCCTTCTTCAAAAACAGATGACAATGATGAGTTCGATTTGGAGATGGAGGAGTTAGACAACAATAAGGATATGGACGACTTTGATTTCGGTACTAACTTCTTCACTGCCAGTACAGATAATGATAATTTAGTCGCTATGGGATCAAAATTTTTACTGCATAGGTTAGAGTGGTTAAAACAGGCAGATCCTACGAATCCTGTTGTTGAAGAAGTCTTCCAAGAGCTGGACTCCAAGACAACACTTGAGAGCGGTTTCTCATTGACAAGCCTAGCTAATCTTTCACTAGGTACACAAAACCTACTCGCCGATCTGTCTCAACATCCCCTGGTATTGGAAAGATTCGAATGGCAAACAATGCTATCAAATGTCCTGAAGGGTGACATTGTCAAGAGCGAGAAGACCAAGATTGCGGAGCAGGCCAAAAGTAATGGGCTGAGTACGCAGTTCAGCGAGGATATCTGGCTAGAAATCAAAGCATGGATGAACGGTAGATCGGTTGACAGAACGCAGAAGCAACTAGATGCACTGAGAGACTCTACCGATTCTTTGTTCCAAGAGATTCTTGAACTCAGGCTTGCCGATGGTTGTAGCGCCGATAAAGCAGAAGACATAATCAGACCTTTGCTCAATAAGTTTTACAAGGTGATCCACTACTGGAGTAACATGAAGGAGATGCATCGCAGTAAACCTGTCACTAATACCGAAGAATTCGTCTGTAGAATTGAAGCGATGAACAGTTGGCTAAATGTCAAATCAGACTTTGGTGCTCGCATAAGATCATTAAAACAATGGGTAGGAGATGAGGCATCGGATGTCGGCGAGTTCTTCGATGAGAGCTCCGAGGAGTCCAAAGAGTCCAAAGAGTTCAATGATTCAAAGGAGTCCGTAGACGAAAACAAGGAACAAAGGCGGTTTGCAGAGCAGATAATGAAGGAAAAGGACATAGAGACAATATTCCAAAGAAAGATTTTTTTTCCACTAGCTCCCTGGGTTCTCGAAACAAAGCTCTCTTATTTTAAATACAAAAACATTATGAGCGAACTAAATCTGGAATACCCTAGTAAGAATCTGGAGTTGTTGATAATGTTTCCCATGAGACTTGTTATCCAAATTATAAAAATCCGTCTAGCTTACGCTCAAAAGCTGCAAAACCCAACTATGATGATGATTGACCAAATGATAGATGATTTTAGCTCTTATATCAAGCTGTCCGTCCAGTTGAAATATACGGTGACAGTATATGCACAGGACTGGCCTTTTTCTGTCGTGATCGACCCTTGTTTCAATGGTACAGTGATAGAAGCTATACGATACCTGTTCACTTTGCTACATCTCAAGCTGATTGATTGTACCAAGCGGTCATTCAAAACGTTCAAAGAGGCAGACGAGCTTTACAAATACTGGGAGAATCTCAAGAATGTGGGGCACTACATTGACGGAGCTGGCCTAGTGATTGCGGAGGAATTTAACAAGTTGACCCTTCGCTTACTTCATAGGTTACACGCCTACCTATTGCAACAGCAAAACTCTCCGCCAAAATTCACCAGCATTACTGATTTAGAAAGGTGGCTGGTCCAGCTTTGTGAAAATGTTGGTTCGATGAAGAGAAAGCTTAATAGACTCACCAACGTGCTGACCAAGGCATTTCAAAACTCGGTAAATTACAATATTCAGGACCATAAAGCTTTGCTGCAGAAGCTAAAAGAAACTGGTCATTTTTTAATATTCACAGGAGGAGATCTCGAACAACAAGGTGTCTATTTGATAGGAAGTCCCGAACTTCTTGGGTGTTCTGACGATGATATCATGAAGATTTTGTACCAATCAGAAATTGGCTGTGACATGATACCCAAACTCGAAATCAAAAATAGCTTGTCGCTGTATAACGCAGTTGAAAAAGGGTGGGATCCAAACACAATGATTGTTCAGGAAGTTGATAACGATGGGGTATACTACTACCGTATACAAAATGAGGTTGCAGGGAATCAACAGCGGTCTACGAATCAGTACGGAAGCAAAGAGAGCACTGATGCTTTCCTTGATAGCTATCGGGATTCCGAAAAGGAGATTGCAGATCTTGAGATGAAGCTGCACTCTTTGGGATATATTCTGGTATTATGTCCAGGAAAACCCATGTTGTGGGAAGGAGAAATGTTCAACCTTACCGATGATGCACTCATTAACAAGGAAACCTTCAATTTCAAGGTAATTCCAAATACTTTGCTCTTAATGATTCAAGGCTCCGGCTATGCATTGGAATATCAAAATGATAGATTTCAGCAAATTGTCGGTGAGGCTGTTTCTTTCATAGAGAGACGCAGCTCTTATGAGAAGGTTGAAAACGACTTGCAAAGGATCAACAAAGCTTACTTCCGGTTCACTTACAGCGTTTTGAGTAACTACCGAAAGATTGTCAACACTTTCCAGAAGCTAGGTCCAGGGAATGACGTTCTGAACAGTGTTTTCCTTTTTGCAAGAGACTTTGGATGGAACTTTCTGCGGACTAATATCACCACTAATGAGAAGAAGTCACTTATCATTCTGCTGATGATCAAACTGAGCGTCGGTTGGATATCTTTCTTGGTTTCAGACTGTGATCCAACTGATCAAAAAACCTTTAGATGGTGTGTACCAGCAATGGAATTTGCAATGCAGATAACAAGTGGTTGGAACGTGCTAGGATTAGACGAAGTGCAGTTTCAGGCATTAAAGCAGAAAATCTCGGCTTGCATGTCTCTTTTGATTTCTCACTTTGATGTGATGGGTGCCAGAGCTGGTGAAGCTGATAAAATTTCGCTACAAGGTAGGTATCAGCTCGTTGCTATTGAAGATGAAATGGATGACAACGCTCTGCTTCAAATTAATTCTAATCTTCGTGTAGAGGCAATCAGAGAACTGGAAAAGAATGTCAAGCGTAATCCTCATCAGATAGGTAAAGTTCTGGATGACAAAGATACAGGCAACAAATACCTATTATCTCTGGCCTCTTCTATATCTAATGTTTCCATGAGATGGCAAAAGAGAAATTTCGTTGGAGGTGGGACTTTCGGAACGGTTTATTCTGCCGTTAATCTCGACAATGGTGAGATTCTAGCGGTTAAAGAAATCAAAATACAAGATGCTAATGCAATGAAGAAGTTTTTCCCATCGATTAAGGAGGAAATGTCAGTACTAGAGATGTTAAGTCATCCCAACGTGGTACAGTATTATGGTGTTGAAGTGCACAGAGACAAGGTCAATATATTTATGGAATACTGTGAAGGTGGTTCGATGGCTAGTCTACTCGAGCATGGGCGTATTGAGGATGAAATGGTGACGCAAGTCTACACTCTGGAACTCTTGGAAGGTTTGGCATACTTACACCAATCAGGTGTTGTTCACCGTGATATTAAACCGGAGAACATTCTACTGGATTTCAATGGTATTATCAAGTACGTTGATTTTGGTGCGGCGAAGAAGATCGCCAAAAATGGAACAGACACAAGAGGTTTCGCAAGGTCTGTTGCTAGCGACAGCAGTACTGGCTCGGCAGATAACACGAGCGAACAAGATGGGCTGGCCTTACAAGACATGATGGGTACCCCAATGTACATGGCTCCAGAGTCCATTACAGGTTCGCCCAACAAGGGAAGACTTGGAGCGGATGATATCTGGTCTCTGGGCTGTGTTATTCTAGAGATGATAACAGGGAGACGGCCTTGGGCCAAGCTTGACAACGAATGGGCTATCATGTACCATGTCGCTGCAGGTCACATACCGCAACTGCCCAGTAACGACGAAGTATCGTCTGCAGGTAAAAAGTTTTTGCGTCGCTGTTTGCAAGAGAATCCTTTCAAAAGGGCGAGTGCTGTAGAGTTACTGATGGACCCCTGGATAGTCCAGATCAGGGATCTGGCTTTCGGACCAAGCGATCAGGCCCAAATCCCTGATGATAGCTCGCCCGCCATAGGCTAATTCAGCCAACCAAGAAAGCAAGTTCTTCATATAGTGCACATGATGCAATTCTGATGCACAAGCATTGAGATTACCCAAGCAAAACCTAGTAAGTAATGAACTGCCTTTAGGCTAATAGACTGTTAAATTATATCTAAGCTTTTTTCACGGGTTATCGAAAATTTGAAAAAGTTGAAAAAGTATTGAAATAGCGATGAGATGAGCTGCTATATTCTTCCAGTTGTGGCTAGACTGTAATTCTTCTGGGTCTCATATTTGCATCTGAGACTTCATAATGGCAACTCTACTTCCACCCCCAACGAAGAAACAAAAGAAGGACGCTAAGAACCCTCGTGAAGTGGATATTATACCCAGTGATCTACCGAATGTTTCTATCAAATTTGAAGCCCTCGACTCAGGTGAAACTGTTGGAGGAGCTCTCAGAGTTCCTGGTGGAATTACCGAGAAGCAATTGGAAGAGCTGCTTAACCAGTTGAATGGGTCCGCTGATGAACCAGTTCCGTATACTTTCAGTTGCAGCGTCCCCGGTAAGAGGAAGAACGATCCTCAGCAGACCATTGATATTACAGACAACCTATATTCTTCACTGCTGAAACCAGGACTCAAAACTACTGAAGACCAGATTACTTTGATATATACTCCAAGAGCGGTTTTCAAGGTCAAGCCAATCACAAGAAGCTCATCTGCAATCGCAGGTCATGGAGCTACCATCCTCTGTTCGCAATTTGCACCACATACTAGTTCTAGGATGGTCACAGGCGCAGGCGACAATACTGCCCGTGTGTGGGATTGTGATACTCAAACACCAATGGCCACTCTGAGCGGTCACCAGAACTGGGTTTTGTGCGTAGCATGGTCGCCCGATGGAGAGACCATTGCAACTGGGTCTATGGATTGCACTGTTAGGCTGTGGGATTCAAAGGCAGGTCAACCTTTGGGGGATGCTCTCAAAGGACACCAGAAATGGATAACTTCACTGGTATGGGAACCATTACACTTGGTCAAACCTGGTGACAAACCACGACTTGCGAGTGCATCTAAGGATGGAACCATTAAGATATGGGACACATCAAGAAGAGTCTGTATCTATACTCTTAGCGGTCACACTAACTCGGTATCGTGCGTTAAGTGGGGTGGGCAAGGCCTCCTGTATTCAGGCTCACACGATAAGACAGTTAGGGTGTGGGATATGAACGTTGGTGGTAAATGTATCAATATTTTGAAATCGCACGCACATTGGGTCAACCATCTATCGCTATCCACTGAGTATGCTCTGAGAGTAGGACCATTCGACCACACAGCTACTAAGTTTACCAGTGCAGAAGAAGCTAGAAAGAAGGCATTGGAGAACTACGAGAAGATCGCCAAGAGGAATGGTAAAGCGGAAGAACTCATTGTAACTGCCAGTGACGATTTCACAATGTTTCTTTGGGACCCGACCAAGTCGGGCAAACCGCTAGCAAGACTCACTGGTCACCAGAAGCTCGTTAACCATGTAGCGTTTAGTCCCGACGGCAGATTCATCGTCTCCGCATCGTTCGACAACTCGATCAAACTGTGGGACGGAAGAAATGGTACATTTATCTCTACTTTCCGTGGCCACGTCGCCAGCGTCTACCAAGTAGCATGGTCATCCGACTGCAGATTACTGGTGTCGTGCTCCAAGGATACTACTCTGAAAGTCTGGGACGTTAGGACCAGAAAGCTCTCTGTAGATCTGCCCGGTCACAAGGATGAGGTCTACACGGTCGACTGGAGCGTCGATGGCAAGCGCGTGTGCAGCGGTGGTAAGGATAAAATGGTCAGACTATGGACCCATTAGTTTAATGCATCAGAATATTGTATAATAGCATCTTAAACACTTTCTATCTCTATTTCTATTTGAAACACGTGACTCTACTCTCATTGGTATTATCTAGCTGAATATCAAAATTTTTTAATATTAAAGTTAAATACCTACAAATCGACAATATTAAGCTGATTTAGGCTCATATCCGCTGAATTGGAGCTCAATTGGCTATTAGTAATGCTCAGAACTTGCAGCCCTTCTTTAAGGCTTTTTTCCGGTTGTCTTTTGAGAAACTCTATCAGACTACAATCTACAATAGAGACTGCACAGTTGGATGAAGCGTTAGAAAGCACATTTACCATATTTCCCCGTATACAGGATGTGAAACCTGAAGATCTTTTGGGCAGTAGCTCTTTTGAGAAACAACAGTATTTTGTGGAAAGAAGTGCGACTGGGAATTTGCCAGTTTACACCGATTACAAGGCCGGTGGTAATAAATCGGTTACTGAGATTAGGAAAATAACGGGGAACATTGTACAGTTAAGAAACGATTTACAGGCAGAATTGCCACGCATCGATAAGGATGCATGGACGATAAGGCCACAGTCAAATAAAATCGTTGTGAAAGGTGACGTTGCCCAAGATATAAAGAAAGTCCTTCGGGCAAAATTCTAAATGGCCTCTAGAGGCATTAGAGGAGCATATATTTACATTTAAATTCCCTGTACATATCTAATCTGTGAGCTATCCCAGTTTTCATTCGTCATTGACTCTTCTGTAAGTGAAAAAGATAGGTTCACGCATTATGAGATCATTGAACAGGTCCGATATTTGGGTCGCTAAGCTGTTCTTGCTTGTAATGCAATCCTTTAGTAGGGCGATCACATTTTTATCCTCTTGTGACCAGAATCTGTTGATGACGCTACCGTTTATCCCAGAGAAGACTGATGAGGTCTGAATCACTTCCCATTTATCGGCTGGCGTATTGCTGAATGGTAGTAGGCTTGCCTCTGGCTCTGGTGCAATTAAGTAGTCAAAATCTGGCCATAGAGCTTCCAGTTCAGTAGTATTTTCCGTCCTATCGTACTTGATTCCGTAGACATCATGATCAAGTTGACCAAAGAGGGTTGCGCCGGTCATACAAACGGGAACTGTGAGATGAACAGTGCTATTAGTAATGTTGTTGCTTAATATCAAATCGTTGAATTGGGTGAGAGCTTCTCCTCCAGGATAATTCATGCTGGAAACATATAGGAATGCTAATGAGAGTACAAGTGAGAGTAACGGAGAGAACGGTACTATTGAAACCAACAACAAGTTCTTGACGCTAGTGATCTTGATATTTTCCCAGATGTACGCACCTGCAGTGCTCCCCAGAAGTATGATAGGAGGGAGCGAATAAACGATAAATCTCCATTCCTTGTGTGGTTGTAGTGACATGACCAATATGTGGAAGTAAGCGCTGAGACTTATGATCTTCAAATTTGTTGGAGCCATCTTGAACCCGAGTAGATTCAACAGCAGCACGGTTGGAGGAATGAATAGCATTCTCAAGTAGTGCGTCAAGTAGGCAAAAGGCGATTCAGCACCCCATTTTGATGCATTTCCTTTGATGACGTTAAAGACGAAGGCGTCAACCTCAGGTACACACCAAGCTCCCCAAAAATATGAATCGACTGAGAGACTAATTCCCATACCAATGAAGAGGCCCATGAGCCCGAACTTGACTGCTCTCAAAAGAGAAATTTTCCGATAGATGACTGACATCAATGCTAGTCCGCTAGCAAGGGCCGCAACCTCCAGCCTAAAAACTACTGCTGTAAATGCACTGAGGAAGATTGCCCAATCGTAGTTAGATGAAAGAATCCACGCAATAGCGACATTAGTCAAGGGCAGTGTAACGACGAAATTTGGCAATGGTCTAGAAGAGTAAAATACTAAATGGAATCCAGTCATAACAAACACAAGGAACCATGTTCCTACAGTTGATAGATTGGCTTCTGGTTCCCTGATTTTCACAGAAGTACCTTGTTTTCTTCTATTCTCTTCGTCTTCCTCTCGTTTCTTGGCCGAAAGATCAAACATGTTTTGGGCACAATTCTTCAAATAAATCAGTGAAAGAGCATTGGTGAGACCAATCATACATCTAGACAGGATCTGAAACTCAAACTGAGTGGATGCTTTGGCGTTTCCTCCAAAAATTGACGATATCGCAGCAAATGGTTTAGTCAAGCCAGCAATAATTAATGGACCCACAAATGATCTTGGAACAGCTCCTGGAAATTGGAAATGATCGTATTTCTCTATATTCCATACTCCATAGTTCAAAATGTCATGAATAGCTTGGATCGAGAAACTCTCTTCGACTTTAGTAAAAGGTGCTTGGAATAGATACGCAGATATCACCACTATCAACACGGTGTCTAAATAAGACCAAACCATCTTGTCAATTCTAGCAACTCAAGTAGCTTCTGAGATCGAAGTAGAAATAGTATAGAAGGTTTTAAAGTTTACCTAAATATATGAAAAATCATCAAGAAACTCGGTAATGAGTTGTTATACCTTATCCGAGTGAAAAAAGTATAGATATTATAAAAGTGACTACTTTTTGAAAGTTAATTGTACTAATGTCTGTCCTCAAGGATTTCAGTTACAATGAGGATGAGGATGGTGAGCTTCCTCCTCTTTTAACGGGCGAAGAAGCTGATTTGGATCATATACTGAGTAGTGTCAAGACTGATGGAGGTTCAAACATTGTTAGCGATGATAAAGTACGTAGATCAAACTTGCAAATCGGTGCAGATAATGTGAGGGGAAGGCCGAAAATTCCTGTTACTATAATAACTGGCTATTTGGGTTCTGGGAAGTCGACCTTACTAGAGATGATCGCTTTAAAGGGCAGCGATCGTAAGATTGCAGTAATACTTAATGAATTTGGACAGTCAAGTGAGATTGAGAAAGCTATGACCATCCGTAATGGGTCTGCATCCTACGAAGAGTGGTTGGACTTAGGGAACGGCTGTCTGTGCTGTTCTTTGCAGAATGTTGGCGTAAAGGCAATCGAAAATATGATTGAGAGATCACCAGTTAAGATTGACAACATACTGCTTGAGACTTCTGGTATAGCTGATCCAGCACCTATTGCCAAAATGTTTTGGCAGGATGATAGCCTTAATAGCAGCGTTTACATTGACGGAATAATCACCGTGCTGGATTCTGAGCATATTTTGAAATGCTTGGATGATAAGCCACCTACACATTGGCATGGAGACTCGGTTTTGGTTGGGGACAATTTGACTATAGCACATTTCCAAATTGCCATGGCCGATAGGATAATACTGAATAAGTACGATAAGATCGAAGGGAAATCCAGTGACATCGCAGCACTCGAGGAAAGAATTCGAAGCATTAATGCTGAAGCACCTCTTTTCTACACCAAGTACGGAGAAATTGCCTTAAGTAAACTGCTGGATATCCATGCATTTGATGCAAGCAGCTTCTTCGAAGCTAGCAAGATGCCCACTACACATGATCCACGTATGTGCACAGTGGCAATTAACTTCAGACCACTCGAGAACCAACAAGAGTACGACCGATTTGTCAAAGATTTTCTACAGGTTTTATTATGGAAATCATTTGGCGCTTCATCAGAGGGCCAAAATGTTAGCTCAGTGGCTGACAAAGAGTGGGAAATACAAAGGACGAAAGCTTTAATCTTAATTAAAAGTCCACTTGAAGCTAAAGTAATACAGGGTGTGCGAGATACTTACGATGTCTTACCAGGAACTTTTTTACCTGAAATGGTGGATTGTAAACTGGTACTAATCGGCAAGTATCTCGATAAAAACAGGATTGAGAAATTCTTAAACAGCGTTTTGAACATAAATTCATACGTTCTATAATAGTCAAAGCAATCATCAGTAAGCATCTTATTCACGCCTTAAAGAGACAATATTGTTTGACTTTGTAAATATTCTTCTTTTGTTGCGTGCCAAGAGATATAAACTCCCAAGGACAGCCATTCCGAGCAAAACTTTGAACAACGGATGATGCAAATCACTGAACTTCATATCATCCAAAGCTTTCTCTTCCTTGGCACCTTCAGCCATAGTTTTGCTCATGGCAACACCCTTCGAGAGGTCACCTCTTTGGAAATCTGCCAATCTCTTCAAATAAGCAGCATGTAGTTCCTCTTGGTTGCCCAACATCATCTCGTCGACCAAGATGTACTTAATTGTCACGTCATCCACTGGTTTGCCTTGAGCATTTGTCTCAACGTACTGAATGTCATTAACTAAATTCTCAAGCCCAGCAACGACTTGCCCAAAAACAACGTTCTTGTTGTCGAGCTCAGTGGCAGCCTCCAACTGAGTAGTTATGAAAAATTCAGAACCTTGCGTATTTGGTCCATTATTAGCCATAGATAACCTACCTGGTCTATCGTGCTTCAGATCAAAGTTTTCATCTGCCCAATAAGGTCCATAGATCGATAAAGCTGCATGGTTATCAAAGACATCACCACCTTGAATCAGTTTGTTAGCGATAATCTTGTGGAAAATGCTCTGCTTGAAAGTAAAGGCATGGACTTCTTCTGGATCCTCAGCGTTGTGGTATTTGAAATGCACGCCATTGGACAGAGCTACAAAATTCTTGACAGTCTGTGGGACAACTGTTCCATACAACTCAATTACAATCTCATACTCCTTTTCCTTGTTCAAAATAGAATCGTAATATCCCAAAGTCATCAAAACACGGTGCGTAACAGGTGGATTTGGAGGATATATTTTCGTTAGATCCATATCATTCCAACTAACTTTCGCAGCAGTAGTTGGAGCAGCATCCACATTCAGCAGCAGAAAGCCTAGCATATAGAAAAAGATCGATTTCAACCACATTACAAACACTTAGGGCTAGTATCGGTGTTCCGGGGGACTCGGGACTCTTCACCTTAACGTGTCAAATTGTTGTAAGTATCGGAACTTTTCAACGCGTCCTTATAATAGGCCCTTATGCAGCGAAGAAAGTGTGAAATAGTATGAATAATCACAGATTTTATACAAAAGTGACTATAATAGTCTAAAAATTAGTCTGAAATTGGATCATAAATGTGTCTTGATCAATTGAAAGAATAGATGGTCCCAGTGTTTTGAGCAAACGAGTTCAGTTGAGATCAAAGAGCTTGTCTCTACTCATACCTTGTGCACAAGCCGAACCAATTGCGTGCTACGCACGATGATGTTGGTGTGCCTGTGGAAGTATGTGTTGTAGTCTTGGTCATACTGGAAGATTTCGTGGAGCTGGCGCCTTTTTCCGGGATGTATTTCCAGTTGTAGCAGTCGATGCAAGGATCCGGTTCAACGCATGTAGCGACTTCTTCATATTGGTTCAGAATATCATCGATGACTGTATGTATTCTGTGGTTAAGCAAATTTACATGCCAGCCTTTATCCTTGACGACGTCGTACACACATACTCTACCCGTGTGGCAGGAAGTTTCCATGGCGTAGCCTGCAACTGAGCAGCTAGAACTGGCTCCATTGCAAGTTCCCATGAAGATTGGATCTGCAGTATGACCAACTTGCCATATACCTTCCAAGTATGAGGGCAAACCTGGTGGGAAAGGTAAGTGTAACCTTTTGGCTGCAAGTAATTCACCGGGAGCTTCAAAACTGACTGTAGGTAACCCGTACGTACGGCCCAGTAGGCTAGCTAACGCGCCACCAAGTGAATGTCCTGTTGCCCAAATTGTAGCATTTGGGTAGTCTTTCCGTACATGTTTGTATATGTCCAATGTAGCCGAGTAGTAATAGTCCTTCTTTCGAAGCTCTTTCTCTAGGCATGCTTCATCACAGGTATATGACTTGGTATAGCAATCGCATACGGTGGTCCATAGATAGCTGACTCTTGCACAGCAGCATGAAAAGAGTAAATTATCGTTGATCTTGTCATTCACGGTTGTCTCGTCGACTCCAGATCCCGGTAGTCCCTGGGCACTTGTACCTTTGATGGAGATAATGACGATGTTGTCCTTCTCGTTGGCAAACACATGGCCTCTGAGACCATCATCGTTCCAACCAAATCCACCAGATTCAGACCGATTCCATGGCCTTGATATATTTCTCCAGTCACCAGTATGTGGTATTCTAACGTACGCATTTGATGACATTAGTGCCAAGGAAACCTCAGTTTTCTTATCAGTAATATTTGGTACAATAACTTTCTCATCTATCCAATCGATTTGAACTTTAGCGGCCATCTCTGGTGAAGAAAGGGCAAACTCTGAGTATCCTTCGATAAATTCGGGACTCCGGTCAGCCATGCGCTTCATATCCAGTAAGTCATCACTAATATCGAACTCGTACGCAAATGGGTTCTCCGTTGCGAACTCATGATGGTTTGTCCATAAAGGCTCGTCATACGTTTTTTGATTGATTCTAACCTGGCGCTCGTAGAGAAGGCCTGCTTGCTCTACGAAATCTGCATCAACCTCTAATTTCTGGTGCCACTCATGCTTCGAACCAACACCATGTCGGTGTATCTGTTTTAACTTAAATTTTGCATTTCCATTCCCACTAAACCCCTTCTCAGAAGGAAATATTCGAAATAACGAATCGCTCTCTTTCCTCACTAATAAACAAATCGTAATGGTCAGTAATGCTATGATGAGACATACCAGGATATGTCTTTTTTTGTTTCTCTGATTTGAGCCCTTCGTTATCATATTTCACACTTGTAGGCCAACGAAAGCACCATAAACCAGTTGAAAGCCCTCACTCTTAATACAATCTGTACGGTACAGACCTGTATCACGGCTAGAGAGTAGCAGCGCGTCTTTATGTGGTTCTTGATCTATATAGGGGTCTTTGATCAAGGTCTTTTTCACTATGCGTTTGATTACAATAAGTACTAAAAATTAAATAGTAGATTAGTTTAAGATCTTGTAGTTTGTAGCCTCAAAAGGCCATATTGATCAATTACTTGATTGATTCTTGTGGCATCTTGATGGCATTGAACGGTTCCTCGATTTGGCAGCTCGGATCAAGCAACTCTTGGCATTGTATGAGCTTTAGATCATTGATTACAACAGAACTCTTAGTAGAAGGGTCTTGAGAGTAAGACAACTGCAAAGTCCTTCTTAAAATCTTGTCAACCAGCAGCAAGACTGTCCAAAGAGTGTTAGGAAGATCGATGCTCTCTGTATAGTCCACGGGAAGCACAAGGTCTAGTAGCAATGCATTGAAGAGATCGCCGCTACCACTGAAATGGGCATCAATCTTGGGTACTTTGAAATAGTTTATCCTCCCGGAGGTTGCAGTGGTATCGTAGCATGCGCTGTAAATGTACCGTTCGGCATGTTCCTGGCTGACAGGAAACTCGAGGCTTGTCACCACTATCTTGTCGACTTTTGGGTATTTCTGATGGAATTGCTCAAAACTGGTCCACAATGCATCAAGAGAGTCTATCTTGACGTCAGTGAGTATTTCCATCTCGAACTGGTTTGGAGTAACAAGGAAAACGCCACTGTTTTGAAGGATCTTCTTGTAAATAGGTACGATCTCTTCAGCAACGTACAGTTTACCGTTGTCACCCAGCACAGGGTCCAAGATCCATTTAATCTGTGGATCCTGGCGACATAGTGCACCAATCCTCTGTCCTGTAATCTTCAAGCTTTCCACGCATGGTAAGTAACCTATCATAACTGCGTCATACTTCATATGTAGCCCATTAAGAAGTCCTTTCTCTAATATATCATCGATATCACCTGCTTTCGACCTAAACCCACTGAATGAACCGTATCCCGGGTGATTCGAGAACTGTACAGTGTTCAAAGCATCTACATCCCAACTTCTGTACTGCAATGGGAAGGTTGCAGCCTTATTACCCACATATCCATGGACCACATGAGACTGGATTGACAGAACCCTTCTTGTTCGTGTCTTGGGCCTTGAGATCTCCTCAAATTCGACTGGTTCTTTCAACTTGGTCATGAAATACAATTCCGACCTCAATTGCAGCAGCTTATGGTCTCGATGGTCTTTTTTGTGTGCTTTGTTGAACAGTATTCGCTGATTTCATTTGAGAGAGCGATACCTTCCGTATACTTAAAAGACACAACTAATCCTCTTATAGAGCCAATTGCACAGAGAAGGCTGGCTAGCTGTCTCAAAACTGTTGTTCTGGCTCCAAAATGAAGTTTAAATCGTCTAATTACAACGTTGGATACCCCGTCTACGGGGCCAAGTTCCTTAATGATAGCATGTTGTTGGTCGCTGGTGGTGGAGGCGAGGGGAACAATGGTATTCCAAATAAACTGACTGTTTTGAGGGTCAATTTCGACAAGACTAAGATCATCAAGAGGTTTAGAGAGATCACTTTGGATCCTAATGACGATTCTCCAACGACTTTGGACGCTGCAAATAATGTTATCTTAATGGGTTGCAATGAGAACAGCGAGAAGATTAAGAGTGGACAAGGCAATCAGCATCTGCGGAAATTTCTTTATGAGAACGAACATCTGAAGTTTGTGGCAAGTGTTGACTTTGATGGGTCCAAATCACCGGAAGATTACACGAAATTAATCTACATGTCGCATGATGGTAGTGTAGGGGCACTAGCTTCTTCCAAAACACCTACAGTGATTAGAGTAATTGATCCTCAAACCCTGGAGGAAAAGTATGAGATCGAAACGGGCCATGATGTGAAGGATATGCACTTTGCACCTGATGGGAAAGTCATTAGTTATATCACAGCATCCACTCTAGAAGTTATATCTATCGTTACCGGTAGGTTCATCATTAGGAAAACTGATTTTGATAGGAATTACATTCTTTCAAAGATCAGATTTCTCACAGATGATACTCTTCTCATTGCTGCATCGTTGAAAACTGGTAACGGTATTGTCATGATTAAGATCAGTTTGAAAAGTGGAGGTGCTTCTGTTCTGAAGACCAAAATGATCACTAATAAATTTAAAGGTGTTACCTCGATGGACGTCGATTCGAAGAGCCAACTGGCCGTTCTTGCTGGTAACGACAATTCCGTCTCAATTGTTAAGCTTGGAGATCTTTCACTCGGTAAGATGTTTAAGCAGGTGCACAACTTTGCTATTACAAGGGTCACTTTCTCTCCAGATTCGAAGTATGTTGCTAGTGTCTCAGCTGCCAATACCGTCAACGTCATGGATATACCTGACAAATTTGCTTCATCGACCTCAATCGTCAAGAAGATTTGGAAACTGTTCCTAAATTTCGTTTTGATTGTCATCATTGCGGCCTTGGGCCAACTTGCATACAAATATGATGTCGGTAATAAGGTCTTTAAATTTTTGAGGGATCAGTATATTACAAGGCGTCAAAAGTCAGGAGCCATTGATATCCTAAAGCAGACTACATTAGTGGGTGATATCGTTAGTCAAGAAACAATCACTCGACCACAGTTCACAGCAAACAGCGTAGTGGAAACTACCGCATTTCTGACCAATAGTGCGACTGCAGCAGGTGCTGACTTGTCTGATGATGTATGGTCGAGTGAGTTGCTTACAACCAGTGGATACGATTCGCGTAGTACCGAAGATCCTGTGCCAAGTCAAAGTACCGATCCAAGCAATGCCGTTGAAGAGGCGTCTCCAAGTGCGGAACCATTTTCTTCTCGTAAACAGTCGACGGATAGCTCAATTATTTCGTCTACTGAAGCCCCTGGAACTCGTGAAAGTGTCTCTGCAAAGCTCTCTAGCAAATTGGAGGAGGCAAGTGCTGTCAGTATCTCTTCGGGAAGCTCTAAGACCTCATCTGGTAACTTTGTGGCAAGTTCTTCCACGGCATCAAAACCAATTTCGACTCAGGAGCACATAACTAGCAGTGTTTCTAGCATCTTGGAGACAACTCCAACACCTGAAATTAATTCTAAGGATGACTACCAACTCACGTCCTCTGTTTCTATTGAAGAGTCTTTCTCAAGTGGAGATGGTTCATCTGCATTGAACGAATCATCTCAAGAGTTTTCTACAGATAGCACGAAGGATGAGCAGTCAGACGAAGTCACTCGTCAATTGCCTCTTTCTGAAAGCGGGCTACTTACCATGCATTCAGCGCACTTGAGCGGAAATACTATGGCAGGATCAATTGCTCCAGAGGAAAGCACATCCGCTCAAGGCGTCCGCTCAAGCTCTAAAGTTGCCGTAGGAGGGGTCACCTCACTATCAAAATCAACATCCTCTTCCTCATCTCTCGCTTACGAATCGCCAAAGGTTCAGTATGTCGATGAGTTGCAAGAATCTCATGGAGTGATTGCTGAAGATACAATGTTAGAGGTCCCCTCAACCACGTCCCAAACGAGACCAAATTCTGCCACAGAGACTCATTCAACATCCTTCTCTTCTACCTCAACTGAGGAGTTACAATTGAACGAGAGAGCGCAGGCATCTAACATTGATGTTGGTTACGGCTTACTTGAAAAAAAGACACCCGAACCTACTGAGGAACTTGATGGAGGTGAAGAGCTTGTTACGCCCACTGATACTCTCGAGTCGGGGAGAATTTCGTCAGACGATGAATTTGCTCTTCCCTCTGATTTCGTTTCTCTAGAAACTGGGAGAGATCAGTTGTGTTCGAAACCCTCTGGTAAACAGGATGCCTCTGAGTATGTGAGTGATATCACAGAACCAAAAACAACCAGTACAGAAATCGAAATATATGTCGAGGTACCTTCAACTACTCTACAATCTTATAGTGTCGCTTCAACCGAAAAGACATCACTGTCGACTGAAATTCAAACTTCACCAAGGGGAGACGGTATCACTGCTGCGGTGAGACCTGCCACTAAGTCTGCCGATAAGAAGAACATAGTAAGCGACGCGGTTAAGACTGAGCTCACTATAAGCTACTCTGCATCGGAACCGTATGATGAAATTTCCACCTTAGCCTCTGCCGCTTCAAGGCAAACTAACTTGGAGCTGACAAGCTCTAAAAGTGGTACTGTATCCTTTTCTTCTACCACCGCAAACAGCGAGTCGTCAGTAGTTCCGAATGACCATGATGAGCTATAGGTCTGACTATTGTTATGGATAGCATTCTGGTGAAGCATCGCTTAAGTCGCAACACTCAAAAAATCTCAAGCGCTCCCTTACAGAAGAAATTTATCAGAGTATTTACGATGTATAGATTATAGTTATGCTTTTCCGCATAAGAGAGTCTGACCTTACGATTGTGTCTTTACAGTTTCCTCCGTATTGTCCTTCTGCGATTCAATCTCGTTCGTTGTCTCCTTAATCAATTGACGTCTGGCCTCCTTTACAAGGCTCTTAAAGTCCTGACGAAACATTTGTATCCACGACTTTCTCTCAAACTTGTCATTTTTGAAATCTGCCAACAGCTTTTGATAAGGCTTACTACCATTGGCTCGCTTCATCATCGATGATATGCCTCCAATATTAGAAGAGCCGTGATTATTTTGAGTGGTTTCCCAGCTGAGTAGTTGTCTTTTTAGTTCGTTTACGTCAACCGGTTCAATAGCATCGCAAAAGTTACTGTTCCACAACATCTCATATTGATCATAACGAGCAATCATAGTTTGCTTCGTTCCATTTACTGGAAGTCCTAAAGAAGCTAGCTTCTGCTTGATTTGAGCTACGCTCATCGATGCAAACGTTACTTTTGGTAATCTTTGTCGGTCGCCACTATTGGACGAATTGATATATCTCTCGACGTGCGAGGAAGTGTCATTATCTTCGTTGTGCTTGTATTGAACTGTTTTGGGTGGGCTTGGCTTTCGCGGTACTGGTGAAGGCGCCTTTCTTTCAGAAGTCTTGGAACCTGGTTGACCTCCTAATGATTGGACTGTTAAACATTCGTCCAAATGAGTTCTCTCTAATGCTTCTATGGGGTAAAACTGTTCACAAATGGGGCATTGTGCCATATGTTGCTTAGACTTGTTGCCCTCATTGTGATTCTTCAACAGGGATCGTACTCCAGTGAGTTTTGTCACACGGTTGACTGAAGACCCAATTGTACTCGGCCTTAACGATTTCCTATCAGTCGTAGCCAATATTTGTATATCGTCATCGGCATCACTTTGAGACCCCAATTCTATCAGAGGACTATCACCTTTGGATTCAGTTCTGGAATATTCCTTCAATATATCTAGTAGAGCTTGTCTTGAAGATTTATGGATTTCAACGATCTCACCAACCAGGAATTCACTACGTAGGCTTGACTCTCGCAGCTCGTTCAAGCATAATGGACATTTAGGATCTTGACGCAGGTACTGACGTATGCACAGGGAACAGAAGGTATGTCCACACGGTGTAAGAACGGGCACTCGTAGAAACTCTTTGCAAATGTGGCATCGCAAAAGTTTATCTAATTGCGTTAGCTGAGGTATCGCAGTCTGAGCAAAATCACTAGCATCTGTAATAGGCTGGTTCATGTCAACTAGAAACGCCGTTATGAGAAACCAGCAAGTCCAAGTCGCCTGTTTCTTACTCAAATGACCTTTTTTTGAATGATTGCTAAAGTATATTTCACTTAGGCGCGACAGTAAGATATACGGTTATAACGAATATAAAGACAATCGTCTGGATCATAGTTGATTTACGCTGATTAGCTCTGATTGTAGATCCCCATCGGTTGCCTGATTTTCTTTTATTTAACTTATTATTATAGATACAACTTTTGTAGATACTACGTAATTCCAATTTATCAAGATTCTTCCTAAAACTCCATTAATTCTCCTTTCCCATGATCCCTGGCTTCACAATCCTCCTCGGACGCGGTCAGGGTCGACTCGAATGGTTGCTCGAGTTTCCCTGACGAATTTGCCTTCTTGCTTGCTACATCCTCGGTAGCTCTTTTCCACACAGCATACACATCTACTCCAAATAACCCCCCAGCAGAGAATTTTGACCTATTTCGACTACCACCAGCGCTATGAGCAGATAACCTCCTTGGTGAGAGCGCTCTAGCGTCTGATTCGCGTGAGGGAGTCTCGGCGAGACATTTGAAGATCGGTGAACAGTACAAGTCTTCAAAAAGATGCGATGGTGTTTGCCATTTCTTTAAAGTGGAACTTGCGTCCTTTGGCGTTGTGATAAATCTGCATGGAGTTCTTTCCCAATTTTGTCTTTGGGATGTCTTCGGGGTCCGCAGTGGGTCGTTGTGCTGTGGTTGTTGAAGCGATTCCTGTTCGCATACGCCCTCGAACGGTTCATCGAGAACTGGATCTAGGAAAGTATCATCAGCTTGGTTATCAACCTCTTCAAAGCTGGAGTTGAAAGAACAGGTGTATCTCTTGAAATCCTGGGACGAAAGAAACATGTTATGAGTGGAGCTTGGAGCTGCAAGTGTATTAGAAGAACTATCTGTGACCACTCTCGGCAGTCCAAGACTAGTGTGGAATTTCCTCAGTGGGTAAGGAGGGCTCAATGTATTGTAATTACTCTTTTGTGCCTCCGGGACCGGCGTTTCTGGGCCACTAAAATCCGAGACTGTAAGCTTCACATGCGAAGGCATAGCTGTTGGAGAAGAGTTCAATTGCAACAGCACATTCTCATCCTCAGAGTCATGACCTTTTTCGACTGGAGTTGGCTCATTGAGCCCAAAATCGAATAATGAGTCGATATCTTGCAGGACGAGTCTAAGATCTTCAATAGACTTAGTCTCACCCTTGAAGAACCTCGTTTCATACCCTGATTTGACTTCCCAGAAATGGCCCTTCCCATCACACGACTTATCAGTCTTGATAAATGCTTCATTTAACGAAAGGTTATGTCTTATCGAGTTTTGCCAGCCGGAATCCTTCAATCGATAGTAAGGGAAATGAACTGAGATCCAATTGTAAATCTGCGATAAGGTAAGTTTCCCACTACTTGACTGCAAAATCGCCAGTCCAATCAAAGTCGCATATGAATATGGAGGTTTCTTCATCATCTCTCCTGCAGCCCTTCTACTTTCCAGTGACTTCAGAAGCTCTTGTAAAGTCAAATTTCCACTGGACTTATGTTTCTTAGCTTTAGAGGGAGCTATTGGCGACGAAAGCTCCGGTGAAAGGGGAGCTTTACAAGGACCAACATCAATCCTTCTCACCGTCGAACTTGGTGGAGTTATTTCGTCTTTCGCAGGCCTTTTTTTCATCCTGTATCTTCCTAACTAACTCCACAAACTTGTACCACACTCCTTACCAGTACACAGGGATATATATGACTTCCAGCAACCGATGAGGTCCCATTAAATTGCCTTACGAGTGCTTTTATAAAAAAACACGAACTTATTCAATTTGGCGTTTGTTCGAACGCGACGCGAGTGTTGAATTACACTGCCAAATCAAGTACTCCAAAGAATGTGCCAAGGACCAGCCCATGGCTGGACTAGTCAGTGCTCGCACAACCTCGACAGCCGCAGTGAACGCACTGTTGGAAACCGACAGCCTTTCCGGCCTTCTGGGCTTCTAATTCGAGCTGGGCCCTGGGTACTCTGCAAATACAACTGTTTCCATGTGCTGATTCACTTGTTTGGATACAACGCATGCAACATAACTTCTCGTAGCCCTGTTTCTTCCATTTGGCTATCAATAGCTTATCGGCGTATTTCTCACGTAAGAGCCATTCGTAAAGTTGTTTCGATATGGCATGTCTCTTGTAGAAAAGAGTGTAGACATAACGGGAGCGTTCGTGGCAGATCCGAAGGATCTGCCACAGCTCCTCGTTGGCCCTCGACGAGAGTTTCGAGCTTTTTGATTGTTCAACTTCACGCAATTGCAGTTCGAACTCCCGTAAAGTGGGCTCTATCTTGGCAAACCCTTCGGGTGCGGACTTCTTGTTGGTACGTATACGTGGCATTGAAACACAGAGGCTATGGAACTACGAGAAGGGTCTACAACAAGCTACAACGATCCTTCAATATTATTTGAACTCATCTCATCCCATTTATTAGAAAGTTTTTCAGTAGAAAAATGCAAAAAAATTCGACACCAGCAGGATTTGAACCAGCGCGGGCAGAGCCCAAGAGATAGCCGAATATACCATTCGAGTCTCTCGCCTTAACCACTCGGCCATAGTGCCTATTAGGACTTAGAAAAGATTTCGGTAAGTGTTTGTTTTATCAGACAAGAAGAGTTTATTTATGTTGAATGAGAGGATATGAATCTTGGTGCCCATTCTTCTCTTTATCCCTGATCTCTATTGCAACCTGTGCTTAAATTTCCATCTATTTACCGTTTGTAGCAGCTAAAGCTTTTCTTTACTTTTTGACTTGACTTCAGCTCCCATCACTTCTTCATTACGATGGATTCATTCGCCACCTGCCGTGATAAAGTGTCAGGAAACGCCCTACATGATTATCCTAGTACAAAGGCATAAGCCCCAAATGGCGAAGGAACTAGCAGTTTTTGGCTAATCTTTTTATTTTCCTTATTATAATAACTTACTCTGAATTTAACTTTCTATTTACTAATGATAAAAATTGTAAATTAAAATAAATAATCTTGCCATTACGAGCTACAAAAATTCTAATTAGGCACTTAAAAAAAAATAGCAAGACTCATACTCATATCTCATTCGTGGGAAGTATTGCAAAACTGGTACCACTTGGGGCATTTACAATCACCTCAATCTTTGCTCCATTCTATCTTGTAACCAGTTCTTCCATAAAAACAACGCCATTTCCCACGCCATGAGCAGCGCGATGACACCGACACTGATGTTGAAACTAAACATTGGCGTAAATCCACGGTACTCCATGGCCTCGATGACTTGGTCGGTGGACTCCATGAATATCAGGCCACCACATAGCAAACAAAAAGCACTGATAAGTTCGGTAAACGGTTTAGAAGGCTCGAAATTCTTGTTTGGAACCAAAAATAATAGCACAAAGGTCAACAGTCTGAAGAACGATCCATACGATAGCAAGTAACCCCACTGAACGTGAATCGTGGTCGAAGTCTCAGAGGCCTGGGCGTGTTGAGACATCAAAATACCGGTNANCCAAAAGATCGTGAATGTAGGGAAAGGATTTGGAGAGTAACCTGGAGTCCCAGCATATACGTCCTCTGCTGACAATTCGTCTGAATGTTGCATAGCGTGGTTGAACTTCCATAGGTTCAGTTTAATCTCGGATATCAGACCACATAACCCAGAGCCGATGTACATGAATGCGATTGAAACATGTTGCAGATCCTTGGCAGTCCATGCACCACCTGCGCCAGCTAGATGCTCTAAGAAGACATTCGTCGAACCATAAAAGAAAATTAGAAATGATTCTAATCCTTCCATGGTAATCATACCTCTGGGAGAAAGTCTTTGTATAAAAGTGGGTCTTTGATTGTTAAGCTCTTCCTTAGTGATGATCACCTTATTCCATGCCCAACCGTTTTTCCTACCAAAACCACAATACCTTGCCAGCGTCAGCAAACCCAAGCATACAAATACACCTCCCTTGATCCAATGGGCTAGTAAATTGAAGATACGAATTCCCTTGCCGAGCAAATTACCCACAGCAATACCAATGGCTACATCAACGAACATATACATGAGCAGCGGATAATTCAGCACATTAAACACAACGCATGCAAACGTACCGAACTTTCGAGTGAAAATACGTACAATTTCATTCGAAAATACTCTAGTCAACAGGGAGTCACGTCTAGCAGAGCTTCGACTTTGGAACCGCCCCGAAAAAGATTCAAAAGAGTCCTTAGGAGCATGATTATTCAACGAATGGCTATTCTCCGAAAGTGAATCCTCAGGAAAAGAATGAGGAGTTGAATTCCCCTCCTCCGTATACTCATTAAGCGGTATAAACGTATTATGCTCGGCATCAATATCATCACCAATAAACCATCTTGAAGCCTTGAAAATCACTGCAGAGACGAAATGTACTATCAAGAGCACAAATAAGATCCACGAAGTCTTCCGATAAGCATTATTTGGGTACCAATCGTGAGGGAAACTAGCAGAGAAAACTCCGAGTGACACCAACGATGAAACAGCCAAAACCAAATTGACAAAAAGAGCAGGCAAAAACCAAGCAGAGCTAATGCTATTCAGAGCCAAGCACACAGGGTACAAAAACACCACAACAACCGCTAAACTGCCCACATGGTACCTCAAAGCACCCCGAGCGCCCTCCTCAGACGTGAAATAAGTAGTAGTATTGTAGTTCTCCCAATACAACCTCTCAGCAGCAGTCAGACCGGGACGTTCCAATATAGGAAGCCCATGTACGTGCTTAGGCTCATACGGGACAGGCACTATTGTGTCGTTACCGCCCATCGTCATCGGCATCTCGTCCGCCATCACTTCTGACTCTTCATCTGTGTCACCAGCCATCATCCCAGCATCATGGGCCCAACAGCTGGCAACTAGCACACTCCAACCTGCTAATACACTCAGTTTCATGGCGATACTAGTCTTAATTGTGGTGCTTAGCTAAGAGAAAGGTTTTTTGGGAGGGAATTCTTTTTCACGCTCAGGGATTTGCAAGAGATGACAGTTAAACGACCAGCGATGAACAACAGAAATGGGTCAATAAGAGGTCCCAATGGGTCTGATTTGGGGGTCAGATGAGTTATGTAGGATGGCTTAATGGCAGGAGTTTTCTTCCAGCGAATTTGGGCGGTTTCTCTATACAATAGGACATGCGATGAGCTGTATGTTGCCCTAGCGACCGAATTAGTAAAGAGCAGCCAACGAGATTTGAGTCTTGATATATAGGGCTAAAGTGTTGCGAGGTGCTGTGGTAATTGCTCGACAGTTTGAATGGGAATTGTGCGAGTTTCCACGGTCCTAGTGGCTTCTGAGCCTTGGAGAAGCTGTTGGGCCAATTGTAGACGATACTCGAGCTTCTGGTGCAATCGCTCGAGGTTTGGGATTCCAGGAGAGGTCCTCAGCAACGCCAGGCCAGCTTGGCATGCTTTTTGGGCTTCCTGAGATCTATTTAGCTTGATCAGGCACATCGCACGGTTACTATGAGCGATTGGGTTCGTAGCGTCCGCTTCAAGACATTGGTCGTACCACCTAAGGGCACCAGCATAGTCCTGCTGCTGATAGCAGCTATTTCCCTGGGCTTTCAAACGTTCAAAGCTGTCCATCTTATGGTTTGTACTGCTTGTTCGATTTAAATGAAAAATTCTTTTCACTTAACTCATCTCTTATTTGCACTATAAACCGACGGTGAGATGAGTGAAGACCACGAAGAGTTGCTACAGGAATTGGAGTCTGTAGAGGCTATATATCCGGGCTACGTAACGTTACACACTGCTGATTCGAGTATTGTGTCTATCAAGGTGCCCCAGCATGAGTATGTGACTGTTCAAATATCGTTCCCAGCGAACTACCCATCTAAAGGCACACCGAGAGTAATGGAATTAAGGTATGATGATGAGTCCCGAGTGGTTTCTCAGGATCAAAAGTTTCTCAAGCAATTATTTCAGGAAGTGATGGATTCTGCCTACTACCAGAATGGACAAAACGCAGTATGTTTATTCGATTTCCTAACAGAATTGGATGGTATTTTGTACGTGGAGCCCGAACAATCTGAAGAGGCAAGCGAAACGGTAGCATTACCTACTGACCCATTTGAGCACTGGTTCGCTTCGGAACCTATCACTGATAGAGGCTCGACATTCATGGGTTTTGCAACTAGGGTGGATTCTGAAGAAGAGGCATTCCAACGACTCGAAACTCTTAAAACTGACTCTAAGATCAGAAAGGGCAACCATGCGATGTGTGCTTGGAGGATTAGACAAAAATCTAGCGATAGCCAACGAGATATTATATTTCAGGACTCTGACGATGACGGCGAAACAGCAGCGGGCTCACGAATGCTTCATCTGATCACGATCATGGACGTGTGGAACGTCATGGTGGTCGTAGTGCGTTGGTTCAACGGGACACATCTGGGTCCCGACAGGTTCAAGCACATCAATTCTGCTGCAAGGGAAGCAGTAATCAACGCGGGGTTTTGACCTGTTTAAGTAACTTATCTAGATCGTAATCGTCTTCTTCTGTATCTTCTCTAGGTCTTTTGGCCTGTAAATCTTCTGGAGGCTCTCCAATGACTCTTCTACCGCGGACAACCTGGTCGGAATCCCTCTTTACGTCCGTTATACTTACACCGCTTCGTACATTGACTCTCTTCTTCTTGATTATGACTTTCCGCTTGTTCTTCTTGGCTTTTCCAGCACTTTGGAGGCTATTTAAGTCCCATTGAGAGTTATCTGGTACGGCAGATTTCTTAGTCTCGTCGGTCACCGGTTTGCCGTCCCCAATGTCACTATTTGGTTGGGAAAACTTCATGAACTTCATGTTCATGACACGGCTCGACAGTTTTCCATTCACTTGACTCATATTGACCTTCTATAGCTTCCTTTCCATCGGTTTTCTTAACTTTTTAATAATCTTGAAGCTTTATTATGGGAAAATTTTTCAGTCGATGAGATGAGCGATGAGCTAGTGAAAAAAGTTGAAAGATTCATCACAGCGAGTAAAGTTACCACTAATAGAGGCAAGATTGTGCCACGATGAAGTCTGATTTCAAGTTCTCTAATCTGTTGGGTACTGTGTACAGACAGGGGAATGTTCTCTTCTCGCATGATGGTACGCAATTATTGTCTCCGGTGGGTAATAGAGTCTCAGTGTTCGATCTAGTTAATAACAAGTCTTTCACATTTGAATATGAACACCGTAAAAATGTGGCTACCTTGGATTTGAATAGACAAGGATCTCTTTTGATATCTGTCGATGATGATGGCCGTGCAATTTTGGTGAATTATAGGACTAGAAATGTGCTACATCATTTCAATTTCAAAGAACATTGTAATAGTGTTAAGTTCAGTCCAGATGGAAAACTCTTTGCCCTAGCGACTGGAAGATTTTTGCAAATATGGAAGACCCCTGAGGCTACGGAAGATCGTCAATTTGCACCATTTGTTCGTTACCGTATCCAAGCTGGACATTTTCAAGATATACTTTCCTTCACTTGGTCTCAGGATTCGAGATTTGTCATTACTACTTCGAAGGATCTCACTGCAAGGATATGGTCGATTGACTCAGAGGATAAGGATTTGGCGTCAACGACTTTTGCAGGCCATAGAGACTATGTTTTGGGCGCATTCTTCAGTGCCGATCAAGAGCAAATCTACACTGTCAGTAAAGATGGTGCTTTATTCAAATGGGAGTTTACGCCGAGGGATGAAGAAGATGAGGAAGATCTCTCAAAGTATAGTTGGAGAATCACACAAAAGCATTTCTTTCATAATGAACAAAATAAAGTCAAATGTGTCACTTTTCATCCAAATTCCAGGATTCTGGTCGTTGGATTCAATAACGGTGAGTTCCGCTTGTACGAGTTACCAGATTTTACACTCATTCAGCAACTTTCCATGGGTCAAAATCCAGTCAACACAGTCTCCATTAATTCGTCAGGTGAATGGCTGGCATTTGGGTCTAGTAAGCTAGGTCAGCTACTAGTCTATGAGTGGCAGTCAGAGTCGTACATCCTGAAGCAACAGGGCCATTTTGATTCGTTGAATGCGTTGACTTATTCACCAGACGGCTCGCGAGTGGTCACAGCAGCGGAAGATGGTAAGATCAAAGTTTGGGACGTCATCTCGGGCTTCTGTCTTGTCACTTTGGAAGGCCATACTTCCTCTGTAACGGCCGTACAGTTTGCAAAGAGAGGCCAAGTTCTTTTCTCAGCCTCTCTCGACGGTACAGTGAGAGCGTGGGACCTGATAAGGTATCGTAACTTCAGAGTCTTTACCGCGGCTGAGAGGATACAGTTTAATTGCCTGGCTGTAGATCCATCCGGCGAGTGCGTCTGCGCAGGTTCGGTCGATAGCTTCGACATTCACGTTTGGTCAGTGCAGACCTCTCAATTGTTAGACACCTTATCGGGACATGAGGGACCAGTATCATGCCTTTCTTTCAGTCAGGAAAACAGTGTGTTGGCATCAGCTTCCTGGGATAAGACTATTAGGATATGGTCCATCTTCGGTAGATCACAGCAAGTTGAGCCAATCGACGTATACTCAGACGTCCTAGCTCTATCAACTAGACCGGATGGTAAACAGGTTGCTGTATCGACCCTCAAGGGTCAAATATCCATATTTGACATCGAGGACGGTAAGCAAGTGGGTAATATCGACTGCAGAAAGGATATCATCTCTGGTAGACACCTGGAAGATAGATTTACGGCTAAGAACTCGGAAAGATCCAAGTTTTTCACATCGATCAACTACAGTTTCGATGGATTCGCTATTGTAGCTGGTGGTAATAATAATTCCATATGTCTCTATGATATACCCAACGAGGTCCTACTGAAGAGGTTTGTCGTCTCGAGAAATATGACACTAAATGGTACGATGCAATTCCTGAATAGTGGTAGGTTGACAGAGGCAGGATCTCTTGATTTAATTGACGAAGATGGTGAGAACTCAGATTTGGAGGACCGCATAGATAACACTCTACCCGGGTCCAGAAGAGGTGGTGACCTTTCGACTAGAAGAGTAAGACCGGAGATCAGAGTCACCTCGATTCAATTCTCCCCAACTGCCAACGCATTCGCAGCTGCATCCACCGAGGGACTACTAGTTTACAGCGTGGACGATGTCTTTGCATTCGATCCATTCGACTTGGACGTTGATATCACACCACAATCGACTTTGGAGGCCTTGAAGCAAAACGAGTATCTCAATGCATTCGTTATGGCATTTAGACTGAACGAAGAATACCTTATTCATAGAGTCTACGAAGCTACGCCAGTAACGGAAATACAACTCGTCAGCAGTAATCTGCCGGTCGTTTACCTCTCTCGTGTGCTAAAGTTCATCGGAGACCTGGCGTTGGAGTCTCAGCACATTGAGTTTAATCTGCTTTGGATCAACGCCCTTCTATCGGCACATGGTAGCCACATCTACGCAAACAAGCATATTTTTGGCACGGCCATCAGATCAGTCCAACGATTTATTGGTAGAGTAGCGAAGGATGTCGTAACTGCTGCCACAGATAACAAATATGCATACAAGTTTCTCACAACAACAGACGGAAAAGTCTTTGAAGAAGAACAGGGGGCCAATAGCGATGGCTTTGACAATGTTGACGAAGGTTCGGATGACGAAATGTTGGTTGCCTCTGATGAGGAAGCTTGGCAGGGATTTGACCAAAAGGTTAACAATCTGGCTTTGCAAGAGGATGGCGAAGAATCAGATGATGATGAACTAATATAGACACTGTATAATATTTAACCATGTTGAAAGTCCATATCAATCATCATGAAATTTCAACCTCATCTCAAAGTGAAAAATGCATTAGATGGATGGGCTAGCGGTATTGAATATAAAAAAAAAGACATATAGTACAATCATGAGGGAGGACCTAGATCAAGTAGTTCAATTGGTGCGGAGGATAGGTAAGGAATTTGAAAGCTGCGCTGACGTTGAGAATTTCCAGATTTTTCTGGGGGAGCTAGGTCCCGTTGTACAAAGAACAGCCCAAGATGAGAATTACCGTCAATGCTTGGCTTCCTCGGAGGAACTATGGAGAAGCTTAAGAGCTGACTTGCAAGGATTAGAGGGTTCCTTGAATGAACTAAATAAAGAGAATGCGTTTTGGTATGTGCGAACATTGAGAGGTTTGATGCTACTAATGAGAAACTTGTCGGCCAGCAGTCAACAGCTTCCACGAGACCTTTTGCTTCAAAATTGCTCTATCAGAGCCTTCTTGCAAATTTCTCGTGCGAATTTTGGGCTAGATGAGATGGTACATTCGTTTTATACCATTACTGTCAGTTTTCTGCATAACATCAGTAAAGATGTCATTATTTTTGACAAGCAAGAGGTGGATCGACTGATGGATTTCCTTCAGTACCCAACTCAGGTGGAATCAACCATGAACGAAGAACTCTTGCACTGTCATGCCTCGTTTCTGTTAAATTTGAGCGGAAATACCGACTTTTTATATGATTTCTTCAGATCTCCAACTTGTGACAAGATTATCTTCGAACACTTACTTCAGGAGGTTGTAAGTCATCATACCGAGCTTTTCAATTACGCTGACAGGGCAGAGGATGAAGACCACGAGATTTCGCCCATGGATGCAGTAATCCTGAAGACCTTCAGTCGGTTTGCCGTTAATGAATCATTCATCAATTATCTGCTCACAGTCGAAAGCGAAGGCGGCGAAAGCTTCATTCAGCTCATGAAACTACTACAATTAGTTGTCACAAGTAGTGGGAGGTGGGATAAATTTGAACTTACAAGTATAATGGCTTGGTGTTTTCCTATTTTTAAGAAAGCAGCTGAGTCGACTGCTTCATATTTCGAAGTTGGAGTAGACGATGAACAAGAGGCCAAGATACTGCATAACAAGTTGAGCACAACTTTGGATATTATGTCCAAACTGACACAATATGAGCAGGTACAACAGTATTTACTCTCCTATGAGGGGCTAGAAGCTTCAATATCCCTCTTAGGACTTCTGCAGAAGAACTTGGTTCGGATCAATTTCTATAAGAATCCCAACGGATCTATCAAGGGTATGAAAACAATGGATGCCACTGGCGAAAAGGTCAGTGACGAGGCTTTACTCAATCAAAGAGTGGATTACGATTCTTTCCAAATACTACCCACAAATTTTCCTGAATGTAAACTACTCATCATCGAAATCTTGACGATGCTAGTATATAACAGGCGGGAGGTGCAAGATAGAATTCGGGAACTACATGGTTTGGAATTGGTCTTGTCCAATTGTGTTATAGATGACAACGATCCTTTCATCAAAGAAAGGAGTGTGGTTTGTATCAAATATCTTCTGCAGGACAATAGGCCTAATCAAGATTTCGTAGCTCAGTTAGAAGCTAAGAAAGCTGTACAGGATGACGTTTTGTCTGAAGCTGGCTATGAAGTTAAAATCGGAAATACTGGAGAACTCAAACTAGACTCAGTACCGAGTCAAAAGCGCGAATTCGAATAGCCTTAAGAGTTTTGTAGAAAGAAAATATGTAATTTATCGTTAATTTTAATTCATTTACAAACCCATTTTGGCAAGTTCCTCTTCGATAACGGTCTTGACCAATTCGATGTCAGCCTTTTCGACTAATTTAATTTTCTTCTCCAGAGCTGACAATTTCTTCAATTCTTCTGGCAAGACATCTCTTACAAAGGAGTAATCCTCGTAAGAAGACAATGCATCGTTAACTGCGTCAGCGAATTTGGCTGGGTGAGCAGTAGAAAGAGAGATGTAGTGCATGGATGGGTCGTTATCAGCCTTGATCAACCTCTCGGTAGCGCAGACACCAACAGCAGTGTGTGGGTCTAGGATATACTTCTTTGGGTTTTGAGAGTCCTTATACATTTTCTTGATGGTGGCGGTGGTTTCCGTGTTAGAAACCCTCTCGGAGCTAAAATCTTTCAAAGCACCGTCGATAATAGCCTGGTCCACAGTGAACTTACCTTCGATCTTCAACTGTTGGAACCAGTTGTTACAAATCTCACCAGCCTTTAGAGCATCATGATTTGCCAAATTTTCGTAAGCCAAGTACCAAAGCAATCTCTCGAAGTTAGAAGAGATTAGAATATCCATGGCAGGTGACAAAGTGGCTGCCACTTTGTCGGAACGTTCGTAAGTACCAGATTTAAGGAATCTATCCAAAATATCATTCTCGTTGGTAGCAATGACCAATTTTTCAACTGGCAAACCCATCTTCTTAGTAAAGTAACCGGCTAAGATGTCCCCGAAGTTACCACTTGGAACGACAAACTTTACCTTGTCAGCTTTACCACCAGTAGCTTGGAAGTAAGAGTAGAAGTAATAAGTAATTTGAGCTAAGATTCTAGCCCAGTTGATTGAGTTAACTGCACCAACGTTGTGTCTGGAATTGAAATCACTGTCACCGAAAATGGCTTTAACAATATCCTGACAGTTGTCAAAAGTTCCCTTCACAGACAAAGTTTGAACGTTCTTATCAGGGACAGTAGTCATCTGCTCTTCCTGGATTGGAGAGATTCTACCCGTTGGGTACAAGATAAAGACAGAAATGTCCTTCTTACCTCTTAGACCATAGATAGCTGCAGAACCGGTGTCACCAGAAGTAGCACCCACAACAGTGATCTTCTTTCTTTGCTCTTGTGGTAGATCCTTGTTAGTCTTTTGTAGGAAATATTCAAATAAGTTACCTAGGAACTGCAATGCAACATCTTTGAACGCATAAGTGGGACCATGGAAAAGCTCCAAGACATGCAAGTTCTCTTTGTCACCAGTAGTGTTTTTAGCCAAAGGTGTGATATCATTTGCACGAAAAGTGGAGTAGGATCTTTGGATCAAACCTTTCAAATCGGCATCTGGAATTTCATCCTGAGCAACATACAGTCTCATAATCTCAAAAGCTAGATCTTGAAAGGAAAGCTTAGACCATTTGCCAAATAAAGTCTCTTGGGAGACCTGTGGGATGGTTGGTGGAATGAACAATCCACCATCGCTGGCCAAACCTTGAATGACCACTTCTTCGAAACTTTTTGTCTCTTTTGCAGAGGATCTGGTAGATCTGTAAACTTGGCACGGTGAAACCATTATGAGAATTGCTCTATAAGCCGCTTGGGAAGATGCAAATACGTCGAAATCCTAACGGGTATTTTTATATTGTTGAGTCATCTTAGAGTAAGCGACTGGCTGAAAATTTTGGCAATTATTCTCTTGTATGGCCCGTCATAAGAAACGATACACTATTAACCAGTATTTCAATTAAAAGAGCTTTAGTTAAATTTATATGGTGCCTCCTGCAAATTTCATTACATTCTGCCATTGGCCAGTAGTACTCCAAGGTTTTCGAAAAGCATCGTTTCGTTCTCCTTGTAAAATTGAGACTTTCTGACAGTGTCTTCGTTAAAACCTTCGTCACCGGATAAAACCTTCAGAGCATTCGCTGTAGAGGCCATGTACTCGTTGAGGAAATGTGTGGGGTCCTGCGCGAGCTTGTCGTAGAATTGGTATTTATTCGCACTGGCGTTGAGTTGGAGTTGGAGGGCGTTGGTGCGAACGTCAAGTTTCCGTAAATCACCTTGTAATTCTGTGGTGAGCTTGTTGAAATCGGTGAGGAGAGCAACACCTTCTGCCGCGAGTTCGTCTTTAGTTTTCTTACCTGAGGCTTGGTTGGGTACTTCGAGATCGAATACCAATTCACCATATGTGGATGCCTTGTCTACTCGTATGGTGTAGTCGATCTTGACCGGTGGCATAGGTGATATGTGAGCGTTGATCAAAGGTGGAATTTCTGAAAGTCTGAGTACGGTTGGCATGGAGTCGTCATTGTTGCTTGGGACGGAGCGAAGCAATTTTTGTAAAGATTCGTCAAGCTGAACCATAGTTTTTTCGCCATTAGTGCTATCCGATGGGCTGTTAGACAAGGTCTTAATACTGGTTTCGTCATTGACAAGCAGCTCGTTCATCAAAATATATTTGTATAAGGAGTATACGGCTTCATGTAAGGAGCCGTGGGAGATACCAATCAATGCTGCAAGTTGAGGTGAATATTCGAGGTCTTCACCAGTCAGACCCTTTTGCTGAATTGTTATTATGCAGTCGACGTTCTCGGATCCAGGCCTCTTGATGTCAAGACCATCAAACTCTACTGGATTCTTTGGGTCCAAATGCCACTCCACCGCATCGGCGATCTCGCTACCTTGCTGTTCAGCATTTGGTTTCTGCTCCTGGATTCTTGTTCTCTCGCTACCATTTAGATCCGCAGAATCATCAGGTAACTGAAGCGGCAATGAAAGGTTCAACAAATCTTCAGGCTTTTCCTCATCGACACCGCCCATAGTCACATCTTGTTCATCTTGCTTCTCCTCCCTTTCTAACTCCTTCTTCGGTTTCTTGAAATCCACAGCTATGGCTTGTAAAAACGAACTAAATTTGGGTCTCTCGGCATCCTGAACGTCCCTGTCGTCCAGTAATCTGCCCTCAATTCTCATCGTCCAAGTACCTTCGGAAACCTCATTCTCTTGATTTTGCCAAGGTTGGTTCTCCGCGATATTGGAAACAAAGACTCTCAGATACTTAACGTCTTTCTTATTCTGAGGTGTCTGAGAAGTCTTCGAATTGTTCCACTGAGACACACTTTGATGTAAATCGATCTTCTTTCGGGCTAGATAAACGTCAATTCTCCTCTCGGACTCTTTTAGTTGCTCGTACAGACGTAATTCCGGTACCAAATCACTCAGATAGCTTGGGATATAGGAATCGGTAGGTTGTGTAGTAGGAATAGGATTTGTTTGTTGCCCTGTTGGCGAGCCATTTACATCCCCATTAGGCTGCCCTCCTAGAACGGAAGCGGCTTGGCCAGAATTAGAAGCATTGGCTAAACTCGCCTTCATGTTCTTCCCACTCCCAATCTTCGACATTGGGCCGCTAAGTCTCAATTTTGTCTGTTAACTTTTATTCGTGTTGTTTGTTGAAGATTCATTTTTAATTCGGTTCGCTTTGATTATAGTGAAATTTTTCAGATATCGATTGCGCTAAGAGAACTTCAAGGAAAGAGTTATTGGAGCCGCTGTTTTGGTTGTCAATTGCTTTCCAATTACCATTGACTTTCCAGCTGTGTTATACGTTCCCGAAGAGAGCTATGTTTAGACCCACTGCTATGCGCATGAGCGCTCTATCGAAGCGTACAAAGAAGGTGAAGATACAGGTTCTAAAGGACTTTCCCATGTTTAACCTTGTGAAAGGGGAAGTGACGCAAGTGAAACCATCATTTATGAGAAATTACCTACACAATTTTAATGGAGCTCGCTACATAATGCAAGATAGTGATATCAATCAACTACTACTTCAAAAGAGTCTAGCAAAAGAAGTTTTGCTGAAAGAAAAGGTGAAGAGTACTCCTATCAGTACTATTACTAAAAAGGATGTAAAAAAAGAGGCTGCTCAGTCTGTAACAAAGCCTGATGTTGAGAAATCAAAGCCAAAGGGATTGCTGGAAAGAGAGATTACGATCAAGGATGTCAAAATTCCAGGTCTTGATCTTTGATCGCAAGTGCGTGAGTGTAAAATATACAAAATACAGTCCTTTATCGTAGGAAAAGTAAATATTATCTAACATTGTTTGTAAATAGTCGAGAAAAAGCGTCAAGAACGTTCACATTCTAACTTTTTGTTTGTTTCTCAAACGTCTCTCTCTCTTCTCCTTCATCTTTTGGTCGAACTTTTCTTGCTCACCTGTAGCTTTCAATTGACGTCTTTTCTCCTTCTCAGCTTCCTGTTTTTTCTCCTGAGCCATTTCTCTTTCGACCTGTTTCATTGCCTTCACGATTCTTGCCAATTCCTGTGTACGCAATTGGTTTGACTTCTTCAAGATGTCACTGTTGATGAAAGCCTGAGGCGATTTTTGGACGATTTCACGAGTAACGTTGTCGAAGATCTGTACCACTGCACTAACGAGCTCTTTCAAAAGACTTAAATCCTGTTCAGAAACTGGAATCTTGGTACGAATAACAGCACGAGGTTTTTGAGTGGCATCCCAAAGTTTATCAGTAAGCGGCTTGTTAGCAGGCAGATCAGTGAAGCAAATTGATTGCAAAAAGTTCCCTGCCCTTTTCAATAGCTCGTTGAAACCAGCGTCAGCATAATGCAAAGTAAAACCATTCAACTGGTTCAACTCGGACATAAAGACGTATTCAACTGGCAGCTTATCACTTTCAGATGTATGGGTCAATGACAAATAATAGTTCTCACGACGTAGTTCGTTCATTGAAGATTTGTTCACAATAGAAGTGATGAACTTAAACTTGTTGACAACATCCTTGGCATCATTGTTAGGCTTGGCAGTCTCACTGCTTACAAAAGTACCATTTGGCTTGATAACGACTTCACAGTACTCGGAAACGTCCTTAACAGTCATAGAAGAAGGGAACATTAAGTTGACAAGAGACTCCATCAACATAGCCACTGGATTACTGCGAGAAAACATATGAACTCTCACACTCAGGCTTGCAATCGCTGAACGACCAGTGGCGAAGGTAGTATACCACGTCTTTTGACCTTCCTCGATGTAAGGAACTTTGGAACCATCGCCTTTAGAGAATCCCACACGAGCAAACTGTAAATCGTCCTGCAAAAAACTGTTCAAAGATCCAAACAGCTTCTTGGCACGGTTTTCATTGACAATCACACCGTATTTGTACGCTACAAATACCAATACAAGCATTGCAAGCGCAAAAATTTCAAACGTCCAATTGTAGAACCTCAGTCTTTCCACAAAGGTCATATTTTTCTGTTCCTCAAAGGTCAATGCCAGATACTTAGCATTCAAGGCCGTAACCTTATCCATGCCCTTAATAATGGGCTGTAAGAAAGCAGACATTCGGACTAACCACACGAAAGAAGAGATATAGTTTTAATTCAAAGGAGATACCAATTGGACCTCTAAAACAGCTCCAAAAACCTCAATGAGTCCTCTTCACCTCGATTATTCTAATCTATTTCATCTGTTGACCATCTTCTTAAGCTGAAAAGATTCTCAACTATTCGATTCTTGACTCGAATAGGTCACGTGAATACAATAGTTATAACTTCAAGCTGAGATTAGTTACTTAGTATACGGTTGTGCTACTTTCTACGCTTAGCGTTTGACCCTTTTTGCTCTTCGGCTGCCCCTGGTTCACCATTGGTCATGATCTGCGAGCGGATAATCTCTCTGATGTAGTTTTCGAGTTCTTGTTCTGCGTTCTCGCCCTGTATGATTTGTTCCAGCTTCTTTCTGCGGGCTTGTGACTCTGGATCGTTCAGATCTTCAGGTTCTGTCTCAAGGGTATATCGTATGTTGTCCCTGAACTGTTGCAGTTGGTCCGCGTCGATACCCAGACTATCCTGATCCTGTGGGATACCACTTTGCAGACGCATGTACTGGATAAGTTCTGGAAACTCTGCATCTTCTTCGAAACTCTGTAGTGCAGTCTTGCCCTCCTCGTTGGTCAAGCTTATATCTCCACCTAGCACTTCGACGATAATTTTGGCAGTGTTGACGTCTTCACAGTGGTGAAGTGGAGTATCCCCATCGTTGTCTCGAATGTTTATATCACCGTTATACTGCTTGCACAACTTCTTTAGCAGCTCAATATGACCATATGCTGCAGCTGCGTGAACAGATGTGTAGCCGTTCGGGTCTTTACTATTGGCATTTAGTCCGTTGTTTTGAGCTAGGAGTTGCTCGACGACATCCTCTCTTCCGTCACTTGCAGCAGTCCAAATATTCATACTAAAGTGGGACGATACCGATATATAATGTCTTTTGGAGTTGTCGATGAATTCTATTTCATTGAAGACTTGATTTTTCATGTTGAAATTATTCGAGATCTGAAAAATTGATGAATTATATGCCAATTAGAACAGCTCTACTAGTCTGAAAAGCGTTCCTCATGGCTGATAATACTGCAATTCCTCCTCCTCCGAGAGAGGACATGAAAAAGCCTGATCCTCCAAAAGATCCAGCTTCAGCTCAGGGTTTCCAGTGGTGGAGACGCACATTCCAATACAAGACTGGATTGGGTTTAACTACTGAAGAGAAGAAGCAATACGAGAACGACTACCAATTTATTCTACAACGCCAGCAATGCAAACAGTGTTACGATTACAGGGATTGGATATTGAATTATTCCCCAACAGTAAGATTCATGGCTCAGCAGATCTCCAAATTGAATGTCAAGAGTAACGGTGACGTACTTCCATTCGATGAGTCCAAGGTCATATGTGATGTTTGCCCTGATTGGAAAAGTGGTGGGTTTCATCCCGAGCTTGGTATACTGCTATGTCAAAATCGTATTCGTGACAAATGGCATTTGGAAGATACCTTAGCCCATGAGATGATCCATTATTTTGATAACTTGAAATGGCAAGTTGATTGGCTCAATTTGAAGCATCATGCCTGTTCCGAGATTAGAGCGTCTTCACTGAGTGGAGAATGTCGATTTTCTCAGGAATTCGCAAGAAGAGGTTTTGGATTTGAGATCAGTAAAGGTCATCAAGCTTGTGTCAAGAGGAGGGCAACTCTTAGTGTGATGGGTAATCCTAGTTGTAAAGACGAGGAGCATGCTAAAGCTGTAGTGGAGGAAGTATGGGACAGTTGCTTCAGTGATACGAGACCTTTTGAAGAGATATATAGGTAGATAAAGTATTATTTTCATGTACATATTATGATTTATTCATGTAGAAACGACTTTCGAACAACCAAATGTAAACAGCGGAGCTTAACAAAATAATTAGTGGTTAAATTCTCAACAATCTAAATAGTTAAATACAGAGAACACAACATGCTTGGCCCGGTACAGATACCGATCCAGAAGACAATATTACCAATGACAGTTCTCTTTTTTAAGAATCTTGAGTTACTCAATGCAACCAAAGGTAATTGATTCATCTGGAAGAAGAACAGGTAAACTCTTAATCTCTTAAACAAAACATACATTGCCAACTCGTGGACAATAGCACTCAAGAAGAAAGTCATCAACGTAGCTTGGTTTTTGTTTAGTTGCAAAGCACTCATAGAACTGTGATAAACGTGTCTCAATAGGAACTTATGAACAGGGACATTCCATATACGACTGAACTCATCCCATGAGACACAGTTCCACCAATCACCGTAAAAGTACCTGTCACCAAAACGAGTCAGTTCGGCGATGCAGTTCAGGATGGCATCCCAAATCAAGTAAAAAGTTAACAAGTACATCGCAATGAATGCTGGGATGTAATCCACTAGGATGAAGGACCATTTCTTCAACCTATCAGCCAACGTTGTCCATGGAGAATCTCTAATGGTGATGGCTTTGATGGCCAATGGATACATGTAAGATTGAGCGAGAACCATCATGACAAATATTGTACCAAAGATGGCACATAGCTTCTCAAACACGTAATCCCATCTTACTCTCTTTGTTCTTGGATACTCGATTTGATAAACCAGGGTTGGAAACATCGTGTACATGAAGTAATTTTTGAAATTGATGTTTTGAGGGAAAGGTTCCTTCTTGGATTGTGATTCTAGTTCGAATGTGCAAAAGTCTCTACTTCTCTTCAGAGTCTCAATAATTTCTGGTTTAGCGGTTTCCTTGGACTTGGCCAATGCGTTTTTGGAAAACTTCAACTCATCTGAGATGTTCCACAGATAACCGTTAAAAAATGCAAATGAATGCATCTTCATCAAAAGAACTAAAGAGTGTAGGAAGAGAAAAATCTTGGCGACCCAATGTAACTTCAATACGTTTTCCGTGAGAAACATGTAAAATCCAACAAATCCGAGTTCATAAATCGATACTAGTGTAAAACCTGTGGAACTCCACCTGATGTAATTGTGCTTACAGAGCCAGTGGATTAAGAGAACAAAATATGTGTTCAAATACATCAAAAAATCGACCCATGCCACTGTAATTAAGTCTGTGGTCATGAATTTCAAAATCTCAGAGTCACTCAAATCCCCGTCATGTTCAATATAATAATTGACACAAACTTTAACACAAGTCAAAGCAACGGCCAACCAGAAAAGAACGTAAAAGCCTGAGAAATTGGGAGTAAGCACGTCACTTTCAATGACTATTTGATCTTTTGTCAAGGCTCTTGCGTTTTTTTTAATCTCTCTCAGTTGTTTCTCGAGCGTAGGACCTTCAAATTTAGTCCTAATTTGCTCGCTGATTGCCCCATCGAGAATACTGGGTCTGAAATCGAATGCTACATCGCCAAAGAATGAGATCTTTTGGTTCGAGTCCCGACGAAACCTCAGTTTCTCCTTCCCATGCAGCTGTTTAAGATGTATCGTAAATCCAGCATCGGAAAGATGCTCTGGAGTCTCATCCTTCTTACCAGTCACTACCACAGCCGGTCTCTCACAATCCTCGATCTCTTCAGTTTCCTGAATAGTCATATCACCCTCCGTATCACCCTCAGGTATAAGGTTTGCCTGGGCCACAACTCCCTCAGGTAAAGACACTTCATTGACATTTTCTAGAGGTGAGTCCTCAGCTGGCCCCAAACTATCGTCATAATCATCTTCATCCACAATGATAGAACGTCTCTTATTTTCTGCCGCATTCAATTTCTTGATTCGTAAGAATTGTTCATTTTGCAACAGCCCTTCGTCTGACATCTTTGTTTGACAGACTTTCCACTACAATTTTCTCTAGCAATAATTGCGAAACTCAGCTAGAAGCACGATAAGCTAATAATGAATCAGTAAATCCACTTAAGTTGTTCTAATTCCTTAAGTACCCGTCGTAAAGGGCCTCGTTAAGCTGTGGATTTGTAATTCCACTTAGCCTACTATGAACTGTCACAACTCACGATACGGGTATAATAAGAAGGGTTTAGGCTAACTCCATCTAAAGCACACCAGAGTAGTTATCTCGACGTTGTAGGACGCTTCAGTTTCCCACGACCTCCTGGAGCTTTCTTTTCTGCACTTTCAAGCTGCTCGATAGCACTTTTCTGGTTCAATCGGCAGTTGTCGCTCTTGTACCTATCCTGAATTAAATCCGTTGATTACTAGCAATTCTCGAGACCACTATCACACTTTATCAGCAGTTTCTATTGCGAAAAATCAGGTTCCGAGACGTTGATCTGATACTTCCTCCTTCCACTTTTACTGACGCGTAATGTCACATAAAAACTTATAGCACAAACATTTTAGCTCTTGACAGCTTGTGAACTCCTATTAGTAGCCAGGAAAAGGCACAATAATAGAAAAAGCGAGCTGACAGCCTCTTTTATAAGTCAAAGCCTCAAGATCTCATCTTGTTTGTCTCGGTCCTGTATTGTAAAGTGAAAAAATATAGAAATTTGACTTTTAATCAGATAGCGATATAAGCTCATCCCATAGTTAAACAGCCAATAAATCACTCTAAATGTCCCGTCCAGAAGATCTGGCACCGCCAGAGGTGTTTTACAATGAATCAGAGTCTCAAAAATATACTTCCTCAACCAGAGTGCAGCACATTCAGGCAAAGATGACCCTTCGGGCGTTGGAGTTGTTGAACGTCCCACCTTGTTCATTTGTGCTGGATATAGGTTGCGGATCCGGACTCAGTGGTGAGATCTTGACCGAAGAATACGGCCATGTATGGTGTGGACTGGACATATCGCCCAGTATGCTGGCAACAGGGCTCACACGAGACGTGGAGGGAGACTTGATGCTGCAGGATATGGGTCAAGGTATACCATTCCGTGCAGGCAGTTTCGATGCAGCAATCAGTATTAGTGCAATCCAATGGTTATGTAATGCTGATACTTCCTACAACGATCCTCGTCAGCGTCTAATGCGATTTTTCAACTCTCTTTACGCATCTCTGAGGAAAGGAGGTAAATTCGTGGCCCAATTTTATCCAAAGAATGATGATCAAGTGGACCAGATTCTACACTCAGCCAAAGTGGCCGGTTTCAGCGGTGGTTTGGTGATTGACGACCCAGAATCGAAGAAAAACAAGAAGTATTACTTGGTGCTCAGTGCAGGCACACCAAATGCCACAGATCAGCAAGTCAATTTGCAAGGTGTTGTAATGGACCAACAGGAGCCTTTAATGAAGAACAAAAGGGCTAAAAACCAAAAAGAGTCCAGCAAGACATTTATTCTGCGGAAGAAAGAGCTAATGAAGCGTAGGGGTCGGAAAGTGGCCAAAGACTCCAAGTTCACAGGTAGAAAGAGAAGACCGAGGTTTTAAATCGCTGATAAGCTGTGTATATTGATACTTCTTAGTTATATAAATTTGATTACCCGTTTTTCTCAAGCTTTTCTCATGAAAAACCCACTATATAGAATGAAATAGTGCTAATAAATGCGATGATTAACACTTGAAGAAAGGTGTTTACCAGGATGTTAAAGAACTTTGTATCCCCCTTGGCTCCCAGAGCTTTAACAAGGAACTACCAGGTTGTTTCTACCGTGAGGAAAGTCATACCGGTGTACCCTCCAGTGGAAAAGATCCAGAAGGCTAATATTGTGCAAACTTTAGCCAAGAAGGACCTCGATACCAAGCTAGACCCTAGTGGTTGGAGACGGAAACTTGTGGGAAAGTCTCCAAAGGACAGTATAAGTGCTGGAGACGTTGTTCGTGTGGTATACGATTCTAAAAAATGCTCTTATGACAACTTTGTGGGTTATGTGCTAGCTGTGAACCGTAAAAATCTCATCCAAGATGCTTCGCTGCAATTGAGAAACCAGATCTCCAAAACGGCAGTTGAGGCTACAATTCCAATCTTTTCCCCTTTGATAGAGAGAATCGATATCCTAAGAAAGGCGGACAGCAGGAGAAAGAGAAACAGACATTATTACATCAGAGGCACCAAACTGGATGTTGGTGATTTGGAGGCCTCCTTGAGGAAAAAGAGGTAGTACCAAACAAATACTTGTATATAATAAGTGAATTTTACTTGCTTGTCGTGCTCAACACCAGCAAGGTGGGACAGTAGGTTAAATAAATCATATCATGTCTTTAATCGTATTTATAAATCTTGGCATTGACTCTGTCCTGGTTAGTCTTGAAACCAGTAGCAGATCTTTCGCTCTCGGCTTTTTCCTCTCTTTCAGCCTCTTCGATAAGCTTATCCCAACGACGTTGTTCAGTTTGCTTCTGCTTGTCTGGGTTCAAGTTTTGTTCGTACATACTCAACCCCATAGAGGCCAACAATAGAGCCACGGTGATAAATTGAGCGTACATTCTTGCCTGCACAGCCTTTTGAGTCTTGGTCATAATCTTGTCTCTGTTAACAATGACCCATGATCCCCATAGGGAGGCAGCCCAAAGACCGGTGATAATCTTGTACTTGTTATTCGATAGAGACTCGACCATCTTATTCGTCATCGATAGGTTTTTCCATCTCTTGTGTTCTTCTAGGGCCTGCGAGGATTCAGCACCAGAGCCATACATCATCTCATCGAATCTGGTAGAAGCATTTTCAGCGCAAATAGCCGTCAGCACAACTGGTGGCATGATGAACGTAGCAGTCTTAACGGACCAGGTCATAGCTTTTGGATTGAATTTTGGGTATCTCATTGGAGCAAATTTGAAGATAGCTCCAGATATGATTAGCCCAGCAATGGCACCTTTCACACCACCAGCCAAGGTGTGGTATCTATGAGCTTCAATTTCTTCAGATGTAAGGATCTTCATGTTTACAGTCTTGCGAAATGCTGTTAAGTGTCAAGATGATAAGGGCAAATGTCCTTGCTCAAACCCTTTTATATAGTTTTTCAAAGAAAGCTGACAAAATATAGGTAGCTACCAAGAAGTAAAAAAGAAAAACATAGTATATGCAAATTCACGCTATTTCAGTGTATCGCTGAATTGCCCATAAACAGCATATCCCACTGCTGCAGTATACAACTTGTTATGAACACCTCTTGAGTCTTTGCAGTCGAAGTAAATGAAAAAAAATGGGGCGATTTCCTGTTACGAAGAAAACCGAGCATAGAGAGCGATGAGATATTTACATGGCAACGTAGAGGCATTGAAACAATTCATCTCGATGGTTGTTACCAGGCGAATTTTGTAAGCCATTCATGTGTGAAGAGAGGAATGCCCAAGTAAACGATTTTTCGTAAACGAATTTTTTTATTAAACGATAATTGTATCAAGAATCGTAATTTGAAGAATGAGCGATAGGTCCAGGATGAATGAGAATCTACTAAAATTGAGTCTTGACTTCTAGTTCTAGTTCTAGTTCAATTTCTTTGGCATCGCAGCGTATCTCTAATGCGGTTTTGATTAGTTATTTGCTCAATTTGCGTCTGCAAAGAACAGGGTGCCACATCTGTGGTACCTCAGAATTGAATCCTGCAATTTGATTGGTTAATATAGTACCGCCTTTAGACCTGGTCAAGTTTTTGATTGGCTCGCGCTGTCTCTAGCACACAAAGTCGAGTGTCAGCGTCAGTAAATGAATAAACAAAATAATAAAATAATTAAAATAATTCTTAGTAGACTTTGTAAATGAGGGAGGTACTGTGGGGATAGTGTATAATCTGAAATACGATGAGATGGGTTTTTTGGCTGCTGGCAGCTTCATTTTTGACTCAGTCTTCATTTGCAGAAGAGTATTTAATTAGGTTTAAGACACCGGATGCTTTTAAATTATTCATGAATTTTAAATCGGCTAGGTTGCAGTCTATCAAGTCGTTCTTTGACTGTAAGGTGCGCCGGACATTTTCTTTTGGTTCGTTTCGGGCTCTTTCGATTGATGTGCCCAGGGATCTGGTCGACAGGATTCGGCGCAGTCCTTTAGTGGCGGAAGTAGTTCCTAATATACAGTTTGTTGCATACGATGAACACGATTTTGAAGGGTGGAATTTTAACTCTAGATTTATTAGACGTCAACGAGGTGCCCCAAGGCATTTATCGCGACTATCTCGTCGTTCTCAGTTGCCGTACGATTTTGAGGAAGAGGATGATAATTATGAAGGCAGTTTTAATTATTATTACGATAATAAACATCGAGGTGATGGGATCAATGCTTATATAATCGACACGGGTATTTACAAAGAGCATGCGGAGTTCGGCGGAAGAGCAGTTTTTGGTGAGGATCTAACGGGCGAAGGTCCAGGTGATGGAAACGGTCATGGTACACACGTAGCAGGAATCGTCGGTTCGAGCAAGTATGGAGTAGCGAAAGATATTACATTGGTGGAAGTGAAGGCATTGACCGCAAAGGGTCAGGGAAATTTAACCACGGTGATCAGCGCAATGGAATTCGCCGTCAATCATTGCAGATCATCGGAGGGGAAAGGTTGCGTTATCAACCTAAGCTTGGGAGCTATAAGAAATTCGGTTATAAACCAGGCTGTAAAGGCGGCTCACGAGGCAGGAATTGTCGTTGTAGTAGCAGCCGGCAATTCGAATATCAACGCCTGTCTAAACAGCCCCGCTTCAGCGCCCGAAGCCATCACTGTTGGTGCTTTCGACGATAGAACAGACTCAATTGCTAAATTCAGTAATTGGGGTTCCTGTGTCGACATTTTTGCCCCAGGCGTTAGAGTCAAATCGCTGGCGAGTGCGCCACATCTCAAACCAATTCTCTTCTCGGGAACTTCAATGGCTTCACCCAGTATCACCGGCCTGGCAGCGATCCTGCTCGATGAAGGTGTACCATACGATAAGATCAAGGATTATATATTGAAAATGGCTACCAATGACGTTTTTCAAAGACGAACGCTAGTGTTCAAACCCGGGACTCCAAACCGTGTGGCATTCAACGGTGTCAAGAAGAACGATGATAAGTTCAGCAACGCCGTGTACCCCGTAGTAGATCTCGATCTTTTAATCGAAGATTTGAAAGATAGTCAATGATGTAATCACCCGATGGTTCGATAGATTATACATGAAGGTGGTATGTACAAGTGCATTAGTCATCATAGAGGAGTATAGAAGTGAGTAGTACAAAGAAAACGGACACCGAAACGATTTATTGACCACTTTATAATTTACAATGCAATCACTCCAAGATCGTTTTCTTCACACCGCACCATGTAGCCGCGGCACCGGCCATCATAGCCGATGAGTAACCAATGGCTTTCAGCCCTCTAGAAGACTTGAAAATCGCACCAGTCAAAGCACCAGCCACTATAGAACCCGGCACGTCGTGTTTACCTCTAAAAGCATCGATCGATGAATTGACCAAGTTATAAGTAAGCGCTAGAACACCCATATTGTTACCCAAGAAGGGACCCCGTCTCGTAACATGATTCAAAACGGTATTTAGTTGTAGTTTTCCCGGACTATTGGGTGGAATGTTACGCAGCCCTTCAAAGAACCCATATGAACCACCAAGACCCAAACCGATTAAATACACAGCACCAGTACCGTAACAAAGATCGTCAGTCCAACCACGCGAAGGAATCAAACCCTGGGAACCTTCAAGTGTTGATAACTGTTCTTCCTCGAGGTCCAAATACTCCACACCTTTCTCCAATCCAGCCAAAGGATGCAACCGCGATGGATCCAGCACTCCAGGTGCCGAAATTATATTTGAAACATTTGAAACTTGGGCAGGATCAAACCCAAGTGCCGTATTATCCTCCTGCTTCTGCGAACTGGACTTTCCGCCAAATATCCACGACATCGATGTTCACGTACTCTTGTTTCCACCTCATAGTGGCCATAATTTTTCACTTGCTTAAAGCTTTAAAATTTTTCAACTGCTCCCGTATAGTGCGACGCCAAGAAACATCGATTAAAGCTATATGTTTCTACAACAACAGACACACATATTTAACATGCCCAACTCAAATGATCTGTAAGCTCTTATCTCCATGTAGAACGTAAAATGGACCGCACTCCTCTTTGGGCAATTCGCAACGACGAAAACCGCCTGTCCGACACTCACTACCCAGCATTGTCCTCACCAGAATCACCCTGGTGTTCTCGCCTATGCCACGAGATCAATGCTTACAAGAGCTTTATCCAACGACGCGAGATACTCACTCGCCCGATAGCTACGACGAGCACATCCTCGGAGCTCGAGATTAAGTTCTCGCAGAAACCCTGCAATTTGCTACGCCGCTTACTCGCGCGATTCAAGACAACTAGAGTTACTACTACAACTACTGCTACTACTCAACAATTCAAGAACCGCAAGAGTCGGCGCCGACGCTGGCGTCGCCGCCTATTCCACCATCCGCATTTATAGACTATACGTTATCTAACTACATACCAACACTAGAATCCAATACCAATTGACATCACCAGTACGAGGAAGTATCCACCAATTTTTGTTCATGGCGGCTCCCAACAAAAAAAATCCGTTGGACGCGGCGCGCCCCTAAAAAACAGAGTTCGAGTATATATTAAACAAAGCTGGAGTCGGCGGCAAAAGTATTTCTTGTCACAAAACATAACAGTACTAAACAACAACCACAAAACAACCAAGCTATACCACCACATAGGGACTTTTAAAAAACTGTTTTTTATACCCTGTTGTGAGTGCTAATCTTAATATTCCAACAACGTCGAGAAAGAGTATGTATCACGTGATTAGAGCAGTGCAGTATGCGCTTCGATACCCTGGATGAAATTGTTGGATTAATGCAGGAAAAGAAGAGAAGAGATTTTGAAAGCATACGAGTACATGAATATTTGAAAGTAATTTCCATAGAATAGTTGACTAACAAGATAAGCGTTCCACGATTACGATTTCTCGCAGCAGCCTTTTGTTTTTGAACAAAGTCTACACGTTGAGTTCGAGGGTTCTGCTAACTAGCCGCATTGTTACCAAACCGCTCGATCCTTTTCAATCAAGATACATTAGTTATACAAAGAGTAAGATGAGTGAAGAAAACCTTTTTGAAGTGTCTGGTAGTGAAATGACAGACTATTCTCAGAAACACGCCAAGCTGGCGCCGCATTTTCTAGGGTACCGTAATGTAAATTCTACCGAGGATTCACCTTTAAAGAATTTTGTCAAATCCCATGGTGGTCATACTATCATATCGAAAGTGCTGATTGCCAATAACGGTATAGCCGCAGTCAAAGAGATTCGTTCCGTAAGGAAATGGGCCTATGAGACTTTTGGCAATGAAAGAGCTGTTCAATTCGTTGCAATGGCTACACCAGAAGATTTGGAAGCTAACGCTGAATATATAAGGATGGCCGATCAGTACGTCGAAGTACCAGGTGGTACAAACAACAACAACTACGCAAACGTCGATCTGATCGTCGATATCGCTGAGAGAGCTGATGTCGATGCCGTCTGGGCAGGTTGGGGTCACGCATCGGAAAATCCTCTACTACCGGAAAGTTTGGCTAGATCCAAGAGGAAAGTTATCTTTATCGGTCCACCAGGTTCTGCCATGAGATCTTTGGGTGACAAGATTTCATCCACTATCGTCGCCCAACACGCTAAAGTACCATGTATCCCATGGTCAGGTACTGGTGTCGATCAAGTTTTTGTCGATGAAGAAACCAATTTAGTCTCTGTGCAAGATGATGTTTATCAAAAGGGTTGTTGCTCCTCTCCAGAAGATGGTTTAGCAAAAGCCAAGGAAATTGGTTTCCCAATTATGATCAAAGCCTCTGAAGGTGGTGGTGGTAAAGGTATCAGAAAAGTTGAACGTGAAGAGGACTTTATCTCCTTGTACCACCAAGCAGCAAACGAAATTCCAGGTTCTCCAATCTTTATTATGAAGTTGGCCGGTAAGGCACGTCATTTGGAAGTTCAATTATTGGCTGATCAATATGGTACCAACATTTCTTTGTTTGGTCGTGATTGTTCCGTGCAAAGACGTCACCAAAAAATCATTGAAGAAGCTCCTGTTACCATCGCTAAACCGGACACTTTCTCGGAGATGGAAAGAGCCGCTGTCAGATTGGGTAAATTGGTCGGCTACGTCTCTGCTGGTACTGTCGAGTACCTGTATTCTCATGATGATGATAAATTTTATTTCTTGGAGTTGAACCCAAGATTGCAAGTCGAGCATCCAACCACTGAAATGGTTTCTGGTGTTAACTTGCCTGCAGCTCAATTACAAATTGCTATGGGTATCCCAATGCATAGAATTAAAGATATTAGACTGCTATACGGTTTGAACCCACATACCGCTACTCCAATCGATTTTGAGTTCAAATCAGAAGAATCTTTGAAGGTTCAAAGAAAGCCAATTCCAAAGGGTCACTGTACGGCTTGTCGTATCACTTCTGAAGATCCAAACGAAGGTTTCAAGCCATCTGGTGGTTCCTTGCACGATTTGAACTTCCGTTCATCTTCAAATGTTTGGGGTTATTTCTCGGTTGGTAATAATGGTGGAATCCACTCTTTCTCAGACTCCCAATTCGGTCATATCTTCGCTTTTGGTGAAAATAGGCAAGCGTCTAGAAAGCACATGGTTGTTGCTCTGAAAGAATTATCCATTAGAGGTGATTTCAGGACTACTGTCGAATATTTAATTAAGCTTCTAGAGACCGAAGATTTTGAAGAGAATACCATCACCACCGGTTGGTTAGATGATTTGATCTCTCAAAAGATGACCGCTGAGAAGCCAGATCCAACTTTGGCTGTTATTTGTGGTGCCGCTACTAAGGCCTTTATCGCTTCTGAAGCTGCTCGTCAAGAGTACATTAACTCTCTGAAGAGAGGTCAAGTTCCAGCAAAGACCTTACTACAAACCATGTTCCCAGTTGAATTTATCCACGATAGCAAGAGATACAAGTTTACTGTGGCCAAGTCTGCTGATGATCGTTACACTCTGTTCATCAATGGTTCGAAATGTGAAGTACGTGCTCGTAAACTTTCTGATGGTGGTCTTTTGATCGCTGTTGGTGGTAACTCTCACACTATCTACTGGAAGGAGGAAGTTGCTGCCACTAGGCTGTCTGTCGACTCCATGACTACTTTGTTGGAAGTCGAGAACGATCCAACCCAGCTACGTACTCCATCCCCAGGTAAACTGGTCAAGTTCATCGTCGAGAATGGTGATCATGTCGTCGCTGGTCAACCTTACGCTGAAGTTGAAGTCATGAAGATGCAAATGCCTTTGATTGCACAGGAAAGTGGTGTTGTTCAACTCCTAAAGCAACCTGGTTCTACTATTGCCGCTGGTGATATAATCGCCATCTTGAGTTTGGACGATCCATCCAAGGTGAAGCACGCTCTACCTTTCGAAGGAATGCTTCCAGACTTAGGTGCTCCAAGCATTGAAGGTACTAAGCCAGCTTACAAGTTCAAGTCATTGGTCACTACTTTGGAAAACATCTTGAATGGTTACGATAACCAAGTTATCATGAATGCATCTCTACAACAATTGATTGAAGTTTTGAGAGATCCAAAACTACCATACTCTGAATGGAAAATGCAAATTTCTGCTCTACATTCTAGATTGCCAGCCCAACTTGATGAGCAACTAGAGCAATTGGTCGACAGATCGGCCAAACGTTCGGCTATTTTCCCAGCAAGACAGTTATCTAAACTTATGGAAGGTGCTTTGAAGCAAAAAGATGCTGGTTTGCTGAGTACTGTTATGGAACCACTTTTGGACATTACCAGCCGTTACGCTAACGGTCTGGCTGCTCATGAGCACTCTGTCTTTGTCAAATTCCTAGAAGAGTACTACAATGTTGAGAAATTGTTCAACGGTCCAAATGTTCGTGAAGAGAATGTGATCTTAAAGCTTCGTGATGAAAACATAGACAACTTAGAAAAGGTGGTCCTGATTGTTCTTTCTCACTCTAAAGTCTCTGCAAAGAACAATTTGATTTTGGCAATTCTAAAGCACTACCAACCTTTGTGTAAAATCTCTTCTGATGTTGCTGCTACTATCTCTGTTCCATTGCAACACATTGTCGAATTGCAATCCAAGGCTACCGCCAAGGTTGCTTTGCAAGCAAGAGAGATCTTGATTCAAGGTGCTTTGCCATCCGTCAAGGAAAGAACCGAGCAGATCGAACACATTCTGAAATCTTCAGTGGTTCAAGCTTCTTACGGTGCCACAAAGCCAAAGCGTACTGAGCCAAACATGGAAGTTCTAAAGGATTTGATCGATTCTAACTACGTTGTGTTCGATGTCTTGACCCAATTCTTGAGCTATTCTGATCCTGCTGTCGCTGCCGCTGCCGCTGAAGTCTATGTCCGTAGAGCTTACAGAGCGTACACCATCGGTGACGTTCAAGTTCATACCAACACTAGTAACCCCATCTGTGAGTGGAAATTCCAATTACCATCAGCTGCTTTCACCGCAATCCCTCAAATGAAATCTAAGCTTGGTATGAACAGAGCTATGTCCGTATCTGATTTGACTTACACAGCTGATAGCCAAAGCTCTCCTTCAAGAACTGGTATCTTGGTTTCCGCTGAGCATCTGGATGATGTTGACGATGTCTTGTCTCAAAGTCTAGAAATCATCCCAAGAGCTTCTTCTTCTGCCAGTGGTCCAGCTCCAGACAGATCTGGTAGTACCCAATCTTTGAGTAACGTTGCCAACATCTACGTCAACTCTACCGACGGTTTCGAATCGGAAGAAAGTGTGTTGAAGAGATTGACTGAAATCTTAGAAACTAGCAAACAGGAGTTGATCTCTTCTGCTATCCGTCGTATCACCTTTATGTTCGGTTACAGTGATGGTTCTTATCCAAAGTACTACACTTTCAAGGGCCCAGCTTACGACGAAGATCAAACTATTCGTCACATCGAACCCGCGCTGGCTTTCCAACTAGAATTAGGAAGAATGTCAAACTTCAACATTAAGTCGATCTTCACTGAAAACAGAAACATCCATGTCTACGAGGCTGTTGGTAAGACTTCTCCACTTGATAAGAGATTTTTCACCAGAGGTATCATCAGAACTGGCCGTATCCGCGATGATATTTCCATTCAAGAATACTTGACTTCGGAAGCCAACAGATTGATGAGTGACATTTTGGACAACTTGGAAATCATCGATACTTCTAACTCTGACTTGAATCATATCTTCATCAACTTCTCTGCAGTCTTTGATGTCTCTCCAGAAGATGTTGAGGCTGCCTTCGGTGGTTTCTTACAGAGATTCGGTAAGAGATTACTAAGACTGAGAATTGCTTCTGCTGAAATCCGTATCATAATCAAGGACCCAAAAACTGAAACTCCTGTTCCTTTGCGTGCCTTGATTAATAACGTCTCTGGTTACGTTGTCAAGACTGAGCTATACACTGAAGTCAAGAACGCTAAGGGTGACTGGGTATTCAAGTCCCTCGGTAAGCCAGGTTCCATGCATCTAAGACCAATTGCAACTCCATACCCAGTCAAAGAATGGTTGCAACCAAAGCGTTACAAGGCCCACTTGATGGGAACTACTTACGTTTACGATTTCCCAGAACTATTCCACCAGGCGGCTATTTCTCAATGGGAGAAATACTCTTCTGAGGCCAAAATTTCCGATGACTTCTTCATTGCAAACGAACTGATCGAAGATGAAAATGGTGAATTGACCGAAGTTGACCGTGAACCTGGTGCCAATGCCATCGGTATGGTTGCCTTCAAGATCACTGTGAAGACTCCAGAATATCCTCGTGGCCGTCAATTTGTTGTTGTCGCAAACGATATCACTTTCAAGATTGGTTCTTTCGGTCCTCAAGAAGATGAGTTCTTCAACAAGGTTACCGAGTACGCAAGAAAGCGCGGTATCCCAAGAATCTACCTATCAGCCAACTCTGGTGCTAGAATCGGTATCGCTGAAGAATTGGTCCCATTATTCCAAGTTGCTTGGAAAGATCCATCTGACTCAACGAAGGGTTTTGACTACTTGTATTTGAACTCCGAGAATTTGGAAGAGTTGAAGAAATACGGTAAGGAACAATCTGTTGTTACTGAACGTATTGTTGAAGGCGGTGAAGAGAGACACGTCATCAAAGCAGTCATCGGTGCTGATGATGGTTTAGGTGTTGAGTGTTTGAAGGGTTCTGGTTTGATTGCTGGTGCCACTTCCAAAGCTTACCACGACATTTTCACTGTGACTTTGGTCACCTGTAGATCTGTCGGTATTGGTGCCTACTTGGTTAGGTTGGGTCAAAGAGCCATCCAAATTGAAGGTCAACCAATCATCTTGACCGGTGCTCCCGCTATCAACAAGGTTTTGGGTAGAGAGGTTTACTCCTCCAACTTGCAACTTGGTGGTACTCAGATCATGTACAACAATGGTGTCTCTCATTTGACCGCAGCAGATGATTTGGCAGCCGTTGAGAGAATTATGGAATGGTTATCTTATGTTCCAGCTAAACGTAACATGCCAGTGCCAATCTTGGAGACCGAAGACAAATGGGACAGAGAAATCGATTTTGTTCCACATAAGGATGAACCTTATGATGTCAGATGGATGATCGCTGGTCGCGATTCTGAAGAAGGCTTCGAGTCTGGTTTGTTCGATAAGGGTTCTTTCTTCGAAACTTTGTCTGGATGGGCAAAGGGTGTTGTCGTCGGTAGAGCTCGTTTGGGTGGTATTCCATTAGGTATTATCGCTGTTGAAACCAAGATGGTTGAGAACTTGATTCCTGCTGATCCAGCCAACCCAGATTCTACTGAATCATTGGTCCAAGAAGCTGGTCAAGTTTGGTATCCAAACTCTGCTTTCAAGACCGCTCAAGCTATCAATGACTTCAACTATGGTGAGCAATTACCATTGATGATACTTGCCAACTGGAGAGGTTTCTCTGGTGGTCAACGTGATATGTACAATGAAGTTTTGAAGTACGGTTCCTTCATTGTTGACGCCTTGGTTGACTATAAGCAACCTATCATGATTTACATTCCGCCAACTGGTGAATTGAGAGGTGGTTCCTGGGTCGTTGTTGATCCAGCCATCAACCCTGAACAGATGGAAATGTACGCTGACGTTGAATCTAGAGCTGGTGTCTTGGAACCTGCCGGTATGGTTGGTGTCAAGTACCGTAGAGAGAAACTACTAGGCACTATGGCCAGATTGGATCCAACTTACAAGCAATTGAAGCAAAAACTTGCTGATTCTTCCTTATCCAGCGAAGAACATCAAGAAATTTCCAAGAAATTGGCTGCTCGTGAGCAATTGCTATCTCCAATCTATAGTCAAATCAGTGTCCAATTTGCCGACTTGCATGACAGATCCACTCGTATGTTGGCCAAGGGTGTAATCAGAAGAGAATTGCACTGGAGAGAAGCTCGTCGCTTCTTCTTCTGGAGATTGAGACGTAGATTGAACGAAGAGTACTTGATCAAGAGACTTGACGCAGAACTGCCATTAGCATCCAGACTAGAGAAGATTGCTAGACTACGGTCATGGTACCCAGCATCTGTTGATCACGAAAATGACCGACAAGTTGCCACCTGGATTGAGGAAAACTACCAGTTACTAGATGAACACTTGAAATCTTTGAAATTGGAATCATTCGCTCAAGGGTTGGCTAAGTCACTAAGAAGTGACCACGACAACGTTATCAATGGCCTATCTGAGGTCTTGAAGATGTTGTCCACTGAGGACAAGGAGAAGATCTCCAAGAGTCTGAAATAAGTGTTATGAGAATCATTACAACACAACATGGATGGAATTAAAAAAAAAATAGATTATTGTTAAACAAAAAGGTTTGGCCTGATCAGGGTTGGTTGTTGTTTTTCCCTTGTTCCGGTCCGCCATAACTGTTAGCATGATATCTAATACGACATGAATGATCCTTCCAATTTGCTTTCAATAATAAAAAACAGTTTATTTAAATGTATATGTAGATGCCGATGATAAAGACTTTCGAAATAAATTAAAATCTCTTTAAAATTGAATATCTTATGTATTGCCTCATTGGCTACTATGTTTCGGCGCTATTTTCCTGTAACTTGCGCTTCTTCTCTTGCTGCTTCTGCTGAGATTTTAGATCACTGGCTTTCCTCTTTAAAAGCTTATCCTGCTCTCTGCAATTGTCCAGGTAGCTTGAAGGATCCTTCAACATCTCACCGGTGGGACCCAATTGATCTATGACGAATTGCACTTCCTGCATGGTCTTACAACGTGCAAAGAATTGAAAGAATTTGGATTTTCCCGGTACCAGCCTTGAAAGCATGTACTTTGTATTCCCCAAATGATTATCAAAGTCATTCGCTATCTTGATGTATTGTCGACAAGTATCATACCAAGGCAGTGGCGAGTCGCTAAACACTGTTGGGTTATTTTCAGCGCAGTCCGCCATCATACCTCCAATGTCTTCAGGGAGTATCAATTGCTCCCTCAGACCTCTGAAATGGGATCTATCTCGTACTGCACCATTCATTATGAGCGAGACTTTCATTCTTTGGCAAATTCTGTAAATTCCTGGAATATAGTCTCTTATTGGAGCTTCACGATTCCTCATCGGCGTAGTTCTACAATGGACGGTTAAGTTGGATATGCCAGTAGAGCACAACCTCTCAACCAGCTTCAAAGTCTTTTCTTCATCTTCTAAAAGTCTGATCTTGACACTAATAGGTTTCTTGTATGGTTCACCCACCTTCGTCACTAGCTCTTTCAGGATAGAGCATAGCTTCTCTGGAGTCTGTAACAACGCAGCGCCCATCCCGGAGTGCACAGAGAAATGTTTTGGACACCCTGCGTTCACATCTATCCCATCTACATCCTTAATCACTTTCAAAGCAGCTTCCAGTGCTAGCGATGGGGTAGCCGTACCTATCTGGAAGATGACTTTACCCTTTTCCGCCGCAGGATACGTTCTAAACACTAAAGTTGGAGGTTTATTACCGCCAGGTGAAGGAATCACAAAATCCACAGTTTTTAGTGTTTCATTAATCTGTCTTTCACATTGAATCAGTTTCTTATCGATGATTTCAGGCGACCATACGAGATCAGCCCCATGTTGTAAAGCCAACAACCGAGTGGGCAATTCCCCTGCCCGCACCATAGGTGCCAGAACCAGCTTACCAGCGTAAATCACCATCGAACTATACCCCAATGGTTCAATCTCTTTCTACTAGCTCATCTCACCTCATCGATTTCAACTGTTTTAGATTCAAAAATTTGAAACGTGAATGCGCATCGCGAATAATGTTAGTTCGCGTTCTGAAACATAGTTGAAACATGAAACATCAGCAATTCTTCAACAATTGTAGGGACCCCGAGATCTCTATATATACATTACTGATGGCCAGCAGGGAACGCTTGTTTTATTGTGACCTATCATTTTGAGGGCTGGCCCAGCAAGCAAGATGGTTAGTGTTTTTAGAGGCCTTCGGGAGAGATTTAGCAGCAATGGGAACAAGAGTCAGACGAGGAGCAGTAGTGTGGTCCAAAACTTGGACAAGTTGAGGAAAAAAGAGCCTAAGAGGAGTACAAATCCACAGATACGATCTTTTTCAGCACCAGTGGAAGCACCGGTACCCAAACCGGTGTTCTCACCGATGGGATCACCCAAGACTCTGTCATCGGAAGTTATGTCAAGTGTTAGTGGTGGTCAAGGTAATAGATACTATATCTATGATCCCAAGGCTTACTTGAATGGAAACAAGGATGGACAATTTGATATATTCGAGAAATCCAATGGGATTACTCCTACATCGGCACGGTACGTGATTCAGTACCTGACCAATCACATTAAGGAATTGATCTTGCAGAAAGAGGATAGTAAGACGTTATTACAAGTTTTCAAACCAAATTTACACCATTTCTCACATAAAGAAGTGATCGAAACTAAGAATATACTAAAGAATTTCTTCCCCGAAGATGGTTGTAGTTTGAAAGGTGATGATTTATCTACTGCGATGAGACTTAATTTCAAGAATAATATCGGTTCATTGACAATGGCTTTGAGGATTCTTTGGAACGAGTTTCCTAGAGGAATCGTGCCCTGGGAAGCCTACTATAAATTTATTAAGTGGGAAAGTGAGAATGACTTCCCATTGGAGTCGTTCCATTTTAGACTATCTAAATTCTTACCGGATAAGGACTACACTTTCTGCACATTCGCATTCCTAGAATTTCTTCTATGCATTTTGTTACAGAAGAATAAATTACTTGTTGACAAGAGTGTGCAATTGGATTTAATATTTACCGCAGGAGCGACCTGTTTTGTTCGTGAGCCATTCGAAGACTTGAATGACGATACACCTGCTGTGATCAAATCTTATCATACCCGCGGTAACGCCTTGTACCGATTGTTCGTGGGATACTTGAGATCCTTGAACCATGAGGGCAAAGTCAAGGACTTTTACCTATCAGACATTTTCCACATCGATCAATACCCACCAACTGCATATCGAGCCCGATCTTCAAAGGCCTTGACTTTGACCATCCCATTCGAGTTCTCTAACGGTAACGATTTCACTTCGTTGATATATCAGGCCGCGACAGCGAAACAACGTTTTTACTCATCCAAAACCTCATTCTCCAAAGTTGAAAATGTCTTTTTGGATCAATTAGAAGAAGAGACTCTGAAAGTGATTACGACATTATTCTCTGAATCTTCCAACAGATATATAACCACATTTGACAATGGATTCAATGCTGGAATGTTAGAAAACGGTCAAGAAGGCGAACAACCAAAAGTAGGCGACGACCAATATGCAGTTGCTACATGGTTACATTTTGCCAAAGAACAAAACTCATTTGACGAGTTACTCAAGATGTTGGAAGGTGGAAATTGTGCAGAGGGAGGTACGTTAGCATTAGGCGGTGGAGCAGGAGGACTCACTTTACAACAACCACTAAAACTAAATCGTGAACCCTCTCAAGACTCAAAAGTACGAGTTGCCAAGACAGATATAAGCGAATGGCTCATATCATCATGGAAGAGCGAAATGTTTATGAACAGAGTGCATAACACTCTGCTCATCAAACTAACAAAGAAGATCGGTGAGTGTAACTGGCTTGTCATAACAGGTGAACAATCCGCTTCCACAACCACTCCACCAACCAACAATGCTAACGCCCTAAATGACTTATTAGATAGTTGCTATACAGAGAGCGTAATGACTTAGGCCTTCTTATACATGGCCTTATGAAATTTCACAGCTACCGAGTTCCTTCTATGATGGTGCCTCGAGCAAGGACACGAAAGATCCAGGCACCTATGTTCTGCCGAAGGTTCAGATCCTGAAGATGACCTCGATGAGGATCTTGAAGAAGTTCGCGACGACAATCTTTCATCCGCTCGATTTTTTCTTAAAGGTGGAAGCATTATGAGATGTGGATCCATGCCTGTAGCCAAAGACATAGATCGCACAATCGGAGCTTCCTCCTGCGTACAATGCAAATGTCTGGGATGTTGTTGATTAGTAGTATTAGGAATTCTTGGTTCACTGAACCTTCTACCAACGGAATGCGAGCCATTTTCACGCTCACTATCTCGTTGTCTATGCACACACTGATAAAAATCGTAAACATTCATCGAGTTAGCATTAGAAGGCCTTCTGGAGTCCCTCGGCGAAGCCGTGGGACTCTTACAGGCCTCCTCTAACGAATAACCTTGCAATGAACTCGCAACATCATTTTCACCTGCCTGATCAATATTCAACACCGTCTTAACCACTTTCCCTGCTCTTTCTCTTTCATCGTCCTCATAATGTATTGTAATATGGGCCGACACAGGCCTATTCAAAGGCCATTTCTTATCTGTATCCTCAGTCATCTCGATTCGATCTATTGATCCATCTACCTAAACGCTATCTACTAATATATGTAGTATGTAGTTATATATATATACCGTATGCCATTCGTGTGGCCAGTGACGTTCTTTTGCAGGTATTGCAGTTCCTGCAATTGGTGGTGATAGTTGAAGTTGTTATTGTAGGTGTTGTAGGCTTAAGATTGAGACAAAGGGGATCGACTGTTTTTCCAGTTGTGGTGGGCTGGCTGGCTGATAGCCGCCTTTGCGACGCCTCTTGATCGCAAACGAGCCCCTGAAGGGTGTCCGATTAGGTTTGTCCGGTTGTGGCCGGATCATACCGGACAAAAAGTTAGAGTGTCCGAAATGAGCCGGTGTCAATCGGACAAGTTGGGAAGTGTCCGGTTTGGCCCGGTCAATTTTGGGTTTCCCGGACAGTTCGTTTTTTAATCCTTCCGATCTGCAACCAACTAATGAATAATTGATATGATTATGATAGTATATGATAGTATAAGATAATATAAGAAATTAATCATATTGTAAAAGGTTCAGCTTCAAGTTTATATCTGTTTTGAAATTTGCTAAGAAGTGCTTGATAGCTCCAATATGAAGTTTTCTCATTCTCTGCAGTTTAATGCTGTACCAGAATGGTCTTCGAAGTATATTGCTTATTCGCATTTGAAGAAATTAATCTATGCATTGCAAAAAGATAAACTTTATGCCTCGACATCACCTGTTCCTATTGATCAAGAGGCTCGTCCTTTACTTTCTCGTGAATTGTCCCATGATGTTTATGTAAATCGGTTTCTTTCCGCATTGGAAGTTGAGTTGAAGAAGATTGATAAATTCTTTAAATCCCAAGAGACTGGACTGATAGCTAATTATAATGAGTTGAAAGATGATTGTGATGAGTTTGAGCAGGATTTATTGCACAACCGAGTAGGATCGATTAGTGATGCGGTTCCTCCGCAGATTAGAAAAAGGCCGTCTCGTAGGTTTAGTAATAGTTCTATGGGTCATGAAGATGATGATGATGAGGATGATGATGAGGAAGAAGATGATATTCGTAGGAGATCTACATCCAGATCGGTTTCGTCTGCTCCGGATGATGTAGATCTGGAGATTTATCATGCAAGGTCTAGAACTACTAACAATTCGCATTTTCTTTCGCCTACATTGGAGAGGAAAATTACTTTGAAGAAGAGACTAGTGGCTATATACACACAATTGTCGGAGCTAAAGAGCTATATTGAGTTGAATCGTACTGGTTTCTCTAAGATTTGTAAGAAATTTGACAAATCGCTCAATACAGATATCAAGAGCGAATATTTGAAATTTATTGAAGAGAATTCTCATGTTTTCCAGCCAACTACGATCCAGCATATTCAGGCATGTATTACAACGACAACCATAACTTATGCCCGACTTTCCCAGGAGTCTTTCCCTTTCCCGCTTGCACACGATCAGGAAGCTCTCCTCGACGTTGAAATCGCTGAAAGAGAACTATCCTCGCACTTGAGAGATCATGTTGTGTGGGAAAGAAATACTGTTTGGAAGGATATGATCAATCTTGAGAGAAAAGCTCAAAACGTCAAGGCTGAAAGTCAAAACCTTTCTAAGATCTCTAAGCAATACCAGGTCAAAGAGATCGACCAAAACGGTAAAGTGACTTTAAAATCCGAACGATCTGCCAAGTTGGCACCACGAACACTCAAGGATCTTATTCAGTCGTATCCATGGCAATTAGTCAAATTGGTAATCGGTTCAAATTGGTGTCTCAAGATCTGTGCCATTGTAGCGGTTTTCATGACCCTCTTATCCTTCTCACCATTCGATGATGTCTTACAGAAAAATTGTTTTGCCATCCTGGTATTTGCATCTTTATTATGGGCCACCGAAGCAATCCCATTATTCGTCACTTCTTTATTGATTCCATTATTGATCGTGGTCTTGCCCGTTCTCAGAGACGGTGATGGCGGCGTTATGGAACCCGTTAAGTCCTCACAATTTATTTTATCCACAATGTGGTCTAGTGTCATCATGCTATTACTCGGTGGGTTCACTCTTGCTGCTGCGTTATCCAAGTATAATGTGGCCAAAGTACTTTCAACTTATATTCTCTCCTCGGCCGGAACCAACCCAAAGATCATCCTCTTGACCAACATGGGTGTAGCATTGTTCGCTTCCATGTGGGTTTCCAACGTTGCTGCTCCAGTGCTATGTTACTCCATCATTCAACCTTTACTGCGTACTTTACCAAGACACAGCACATACGCTAAGTCATTGATTCTCGGTATTGCATTGGCTTCCAATATTGGTGGTATGGCTTCACCCATTGCTTCTCCACAAAATATCTTTTCGATTGGTTTGATGGACCCTCAACCATCATGGGGAGAATGGTTCCTGATAGCAATTCCAATCTGTGTGGTATGTGTCATGGGCATTTGGATTCTATTGATTATCACATTCCCACTAGAGCCATCACTGAAATTACTTCAATTACATCCTTTAAGAGATCCATTTACTTTGCAGCAATGGTTCGTTACATTGGTCTCCATCGGAACTATCGTCCTCTGGTGTTTATCTAACAGGCTCTCTGGAATTTTTGGTGAGATGGGTATAATTTCAATCATACCGTTGGTAACTTTCTTCGGAACTGGGTTACTAACATCTGAGGATTTCAACAACTTCATGTGGACCATCGTGATCCTTGCCATGGGTGGTACTACCCTAGGTAAAGCAGTTACTTCTTCAGGATTACTTAATACGATGGCCTCTGTCATCAAGGAGAATATTGAGGATAAACCAGTCTTCGTAATTGTTTTGATCTTTGGTATTGTCATTTTAACGATGGCCACGTTCGTTTCTCATACAGTCGCTGCAATGATCATCGTCCCACTCATGAGTGAGATCGGCGCGAACTTACCTTCTGGTGACCACTCGAGACTGCTTATCATGATTGCTGCTTTGCTATGTTCAGGTGCCATGGGTTTGCCAACTTCCGGTTTCCCTAACGTTACTGCCATCTCAATGATAGATGAGGTGGGTGATCGCTACTTGACCGTGGGGACTTTTATTACTCGCGGTGTTCCTTCGAGTCTCATTACGTATGCCGTCATTGTCACAATGGGTTACGGTTTGATGAAGACCGTCGGATACTAATATATTTAATCTATAAACATTCTGATATAATTTTTCACATACAATCTCAGCATCCAAAATACTTTGAATCAACGAAACGGCTTTTGGCCCACGAATTGGAATGTATATCTTCTTTCTTTACAATCGCCCCTGCAAATACTTCCACTTTCCTGCGGAACCCATTCATTATACGCCTCACTCCAAGTTCGGTCGCCAAGTAGACAACGATCTTAATACGTTCCATGGGCACTCCATGATCAAGTAGCACTTGGACAGCCATGATCATCGCAGCACCGGAGATAATTTGACCCTCCACCAGAAGGACCGTTTCATATTTATGGATATTGGGCGGCAGAAACTCACAATGTAATTGTGGTTCCCCAGTTTGAGAGTCTGACTGAATGAGAAGTTTCCCCAGAGGAATGTCTGGTATAGTATGTTTCAGAGAGGCTACGAAACAATCACCAGAGCGAATGAGGTTGATTGCAGTCACTTGGTCGAAGTTGCATTGAGGGGCGTCCTCCACCACTGATCCACTAGGCGTTTCGATAGTGGTTCTTTGCGACACTGGTAAATGATCCAAAACTTTGGAAAGCAATATTGTGGCTATTCTATCAAAGTAAAATACAAAATCATCTTGCTTGAGCGTTTTGTCCAATAGCATAGTCATGATCGACCTTACCTGATTGGTCTTCTCCAACTCGTGAACCGAAGAAATTTCATGAATGGGCTTGGAGCCGTATGATCCTAACTTTATGAGTTCTCTCAAATGTCCTTCAGATTTTTCTTGCAATTTTGATTTAATATGATTGATGAGCAGCTCAACGGCCACGGTGCTGTCTGTCAAGGAGGGTATAATGGCATCTGCACTCTCCATGGTGTTCTTGACATACCGAGCAGCGTTAGGTTTCACGAATTTCTCCCATTGAAGTAGACATCCTTGTAACTCTCTTCCTCTGGAGACGATATCTCTGGAGAGTCTTCTTGCTAGACACACATCGAGATCTGCATCCACGTATATCTTAAGGTCCATGAGATCGAGTAGTCGCTTATCATGTAGCGCATATATACCCTCGAGAACAATGACACTGGCACCATAGATATTGATGCTCTTATTAGGTACCCTGTTATGCTCGACAAAGCTGTAGACTGGAATTGAAGTCTTTTTGCCCGCTTTCAAACTTGATATACATTTGTAGGCCAAATCCAAATCAATTGCACTGGGATGGTCAAAATCATAGTTATTTTGGAATGCTTCTTTCCTTTCTTCTGGAGTTAATGGCTTGTAAAAGTTGTCTAAAGAGACCAAGACTGTCCATGGAACATTGATCGAGGACACGATCTTTGCTGCCACACTAGTCTTCCCCGAGCCAGAAGGACCACCAATCCCAATAACGTAAGGAGTAGTCCACGGAGGAATATACTGGAAGCCTTCAGATTTCAAAGAAGACACAGAGCTACTCCTACGATGAAGAACAGGAGTTTCCGAGTGTCCGCGACCTGTAGAAGGCAGATCCTCGAGTTTATCATCTAGCACAGGCTGATAATGTGTTTCAGACATGAAATGAGTTTAATATGACCGGTTGTCTCCAACTTTCTTAGTTTTTTCACTTATTCAAGTCTTATCATGATTTTTTATTTTAGCCATGCCCAAGCGATGAGCTTAAATTTCTTCAATGATGCTGAGCTTTTGCAGTTCCACTATGGCTTAAATCATTACGAGAGTTCGATTTGCTCACGTCCTATCGCTTGTTACCTCTTGTGATTGTGTGGTATGTGTTTTGTGTTCTGAAGTAACCTTACTATGAGTATTCCCGCAAGCGACCTGGGCATCGCTGGAAATAAGAAGGAAGAATACGTATACAAACTCATCTCTGCAGTACTAAGGAGCCTAATTTTCTTAAGATCCACTTCTTCCAACTTTACATAAGATGCGAAGCTCCTATCAAATGGACTTTTGATGTGCTTAAAGAGTGGTGGCATCGAGTTTCGTCAGGCTAATGATTAGGACGAGCAGATATGTTTAAAAGAGGTACCAATAGCTGAAGTATTACATGGTAAGGCTATCAATAAAAGATCAACCTACTGTAGCCGACAGATACCGTAGAATGACGGGGTTTATTCTATATTTTAAATGATTAAGAGAGTGAAATAGTTTGAGACTCCATCTTTTGACTGTAGATGACTTGACTTGACAGTAGGTTTTCGAAGTGGCTGACTCTTAGTTATTTCTTGTATGTAAACATAGATTTGAAGATTAATCATTCTCGCGATGAGCTTTAATCTAAATCAAGAACAGAAACCATGACAACTGAAACTACAAAAGAGGCTGATATGTCGGAGCAGCTCACTGGACTAGGTAAGAGAAGATATAAGAGAACATTTGAGACAACTACTGGGGATGTGGAGGAAGAGACAAAATCAAAAGCTTCAGTGGAAGACAGTAAGAACGCCTCTAATGGAATCGATGAGACTGATAAAAAAGAGGACGACATGAATGACCTGAGGCTATATGCTCGACAAAGGTACCTTGGACAAAGAGAAAAGAAGAAGGTAGAGGCTCTAAGACAGGAGTTACGGTTGCTGGAGGAGGATGTGAACAAATATGGTTGGGACAACCTCACTCAGAAGGAGCGTGATGATGTTTCACTCAAGAGAGAACTAGTTGAATTATTTGACAAGAAAGAGGCTGATTTCGACGAAGGATATCAATTACAGGAAGACTATGTGGACGAGAAGGGAAAATTTGACGTGAGTCGAAAGAGAAGAGTGCTTAATAACCGCGATAGTTACTTCAAAGAGAGTAAAGCAACTAGACAGCAAGCTTGGGAAGAGAAGCAATTGCAAAAAGCAGTAAAAGAAGATGGTACTGATGAAATAATGGTACCGAACTCCGAGAAGTATGATTTTGTTTTCGATAACGATGCAGCGATAGATTTTACTGAGGAAGACGATGAAATTTTGCCTGAGAAAGATGCTGAATATGATACTCACCTTTCTGAGCGATTAGATGCTGAGCAAAATCGTACCAAGTCTATCCAAGAGATGAGAAAACTGTTGCCTGTTTTCCAATATAGAGAAGAACTTTTGCAAGCTATTAAAGATAATCAGATTCTGATCGTTGTGGGTGAAACAGGGTCTGGTAAAACTACACAGCTGCCTCAATACCTTGTAGAAGAAGGCTACACGAATTCTGGAAAGCTTCAGATCGCTGTCACTCAGCCGCGTAGGGTGGCAGCGACATCAGTAGCTGCAAGAGTGGCCGAAGAAATGGATGTATGTATTGGTAAGGAAGTTGGGTATTCTATTCGTTTTGAAGATAAGACTAGTGAGAAAACAGTTTTGAAGTACATGACTGACGGTATGCTTCTACGAGAAATATTAACTGATCCAGAACTAAAACGCTACTCCTGCATAATGATAGATGAGGCGCATGAGCGAACTTTGGCAACTGATATTTTACTTGGGCTCCTGAAGGATATTTTAGTACATCGAAAAGACTTGAAACTACTCATCTCTTCTGCTACAATGAATGCTACAAAATTCTCTCGCTTCTTCGGCGGCTGTCCAATCTTCAATGTCCCGGGAAGAAGATACCCTGTTGATATTCACTACACATTACAACCAGAGGCTAATTATTTGCATGCTGCTATCAGCACTATCTTTCAAATTCACACATCACAAGAACTACCGGGAGATGTTCTCGTTTTTCTCACAGGTCAAGAAGAGATTGAATCTGCCAGGGACAAAATCGAAGAAATTGCCAATAAGCTGGGATCGGGAATTCCACAAATGATTATAGCTCCCATTTACGCCAATTTACCACAGGAACAGCAGGATCAGATATTCGTTCAGACCCCTCCAAACTGTAGAAAAATCGTTTTAGCCACCAACATTGCTGAAACTTCCTTAACCATCGATGGTATAAAATTCGTGATCGATCCCGGTTATGTGAAAGAGAATTCGTTTGTTCCCGCAACAGGAATGTCCCAACTGCTCACCGTACCATGCTCTCGAGCGTCCGTAGATCAGAGAGCAGGTAGAGCAGGACGTGTTGGGCCAGGCAAATGTTACAGATTGTTTACCAAGTGGTCATACTATAATGAATTAGAAATGATGCCCAAACCAGAGATAGTCAGAACGAATTTGGCAAATACCGTTTTGCTTCTGCTCTCACTAGGGATATCTGATCTGATTAAGTTTCCCATGCTTGATAAACCCAGCATAGCGTCTCTGACTAATTCGTTAGAAGATTTGTACCTCATGGGTGCCCTCAATAGTAAAGGCAAAATAACTAGATTGGGCAGGATCATGTGTGAATTTCCCTGTGAACCGCAATTTGCCAAAGTCCTACACAGCGCAGCGACTCACGAGCAATGCAAGGGCACACTAGAAGAATGCACAGATATTGTCGCCATGTTACATGAGACTGCTTCACTCTTCGTGGGCCGTAGTAAGGACGCAAGCTCGCACATTGTGGGAGAAGTTGATAGCGATCACTTGCTCTATCTGCAAATATATCAGGAATGGAAGAACTCAAATTATTCAAGAGCCTGGTGCCAGGACCACAAAGTCCAATACAAGACATTGTGCAGGGTGAGAAACATAAGAAATCAATTGTGGAAATGTGCTGAACAGATGGGTCTCGTTGTCATGAATGAAACCTATAGGCGAAAACAAGTAGACTTCACACAAGAGATCAATACTAGGATATCCAAAAGTTTCATCAGTGGATTCCCGATGAACATAGCACAATTGGGAACTACCGGATACCGCACAACGGGTAAGAAAAGCAGTTCTGGGCTAAACGTTCACATACATCCTTCAAGTGTACTAATTGAGCAGACCCGGGAAAATGCCAAGAAACCTAGCAAGTATGTGCTCTATCAAAGACTGATGCTCACATCAAAAGAATTTATGAGAGATTGCTTGCCGATTTACACAGAATCATGGCTCATCGAAATGGTTCCACAAATTTTCAAAAAACCTAACAACCAAAACTAAGTCGTAGGTCTTATACCCTTGCTTTGACCTATTTTTTCATATTCAACTGGTATTACTGAATTTTTGCAAAAAATAGTGGTTTAGCAAGCGAGGGGGATTGCCATCGCGTTGTTAGAGAGACGATATTTAAACAATATTTCTCCCGAATTAAAGATGGAAGTGACTATTTTCAAGATGTAAAAGATGTTCAAAGGAGTAGTATCCAAACTTTTACCCTTTAGATCCCCACAACTTATCAGAACAATGGCTTCAGAGAATAAATTTTACCCAATCAAGATCGGATCAGCATTGAACGACTCTACCCTAAAGATCAACCATACATGTTTGAGAGTCAAGGATCCAGCTAGAACCATCGATTTCTACAAGAAACATTTCGGTATGACCGTTCTTGGTTCCAAGGATTTCCCAGATGCCAAGTTCAGTCTACACTTCTTGACCTTCCCAAAGGACAACGTTGGGAAGACTGAAAAAGGTGAAACTGCTATCTTCAGTGTAAGCGGTGTGTTAGAACTTACCCATAACTGGGGATCCGAAAGCGATCCAGAATTCAAGATAAATAATGGTAACGAAGAACCATACAGAGGATTTGGCCATATCTGCTTTTCAGTCGCCAACATCGAGGAAACCTGTAAAAGACTGGAATCAGAAGGCGTCAGCTTCAAGAAGAGAATGTCCGATGGTAGGCAGAAAAATATAGCCTTTGCTTTGGACCCAGATGGATACTGGATCGAACTCGTACAATATATCAAGGATACCGAGGAATCTCCACGCAAGGACGTGGGCGACAAGTTTAACCACACTATGATCCGTGTCAAGGACGCTGAAAAATCCTTAGAATTCTATCAAAACGTTCTAGGTATGAAGATCCTGCGTAAGACCGATCACGAGAATGCTAAATTCACTTTATACTTTCTCGGTTACGAAGTTCCCTCAGGACACAATTCCAGTTCCGCAGAAGGTGTTCTAGAACTGACCCACAACTGGGGAACAGAGAACGATCCAAACTTCAAGTATCATAACGGTAATGACAAACCACAGGGCTATGGTCACATCTGTGTCAGTTGCGATGACCCTGCGCTTTTGTGTCATGAAATCGAGGGTAAGTACGGTGACAAGATTCAATGGGGTGTTAAGTACAACCAAGGTAAGATGAAGAATCTAGCATTCATCAAGGACCCAGATGGATACTCTATCGAAGTTGTTCCATCCTACCTAACTTTATAAGTTTTATAGTTATTTATTATTCAACAGTCACTGCTTGGTATTAAATTACTATTGGTATTATACCTACTAAGAATCAATCACGTGATACGAGAATAATGGGTTCCACTAATTTTTAATGGATTTTCGGGCTTCCTCTAAAAAAAAGACGAATCCCATCAGCTTCCACTAATCTCAGATGGCTGCCTCTTTTCCACCAGACGACTAAAGATTATACAGTTTAGTTAGGTGATGCAACGCACACAGACCATTAATCTAGTCATTGTAATAGCATGGAAGTGGTCCAAACAACGTAGATTTTATACTTCGATCAAGTGCTGTTAGTGCTGCAAGTAGAGTAGAGTAGAATAGAGTAGAGTAGACTTGCTGTTCAATCTAAAATCGTTTCGTTTCGTTTCGTTTTCCCAATCGTTCGTCGATTTTTAATTCGAAAGATAGTTGAATTGTCTCCAGTTATTTGATCTCGCAGTTTTCCTAGTTGAAAAAAGCATCCGAGTGGGTTCATTTTCTTCCATTTAATATATATTTCGCTAATTTCGCTTAAATTTCCAGAAGTTGGTTAACTAAAGCTGTTAAGGAGTAAGAGAACCATTAAAGTGTTAAAACATGACGGTTAATATTCCTTTGGTTAATGGTACATCGTATTGTACTTTGACCGCACATTCCCAGGAATCTTTCCAAAAGACTATTGAATTTTATGTTGATTTTTTGCAATTAGAGAAACGTTCTTTGGATAATAGTTCTGTTCTGTTGTTCAATGGACCAGTTTCTTTGAAGATTGTTCTAGATGATGATGCTAGTAAGCAAAAGGTTGCAGATGCTCAGCTTGAAAAATTGAAGGCCAATGCTGGTGTTAAGGACTGGAGAGCTTCTGTTCATGAGTCCTTGGTTTTTAACACTGCTGATATCCAAGTTATTAAGGACTATTTGGTTAAGAAGGATTTGCCTCGTCAGGCTTATCCTACAGACCTTTTCCCAATGCAATTGTACACTTTGGATCCATTGGGAAATGCAGTCGGTGTTACCTCTACTAAGAACGCTGTTAGCACAATGCCAACTCGTCCACCAACTGCGGATGAAAAAACCACATCTTCTTTGGTATCAAAGGCTCCTTCTTACACTGATTTGAGGAGTGCTGTTAAGACAACTGATTCTTACCCATCTATTCCAGAGGGTTCTACCAGGCCAAAGAAGGCTATCGCTGTTATGACTTCTGGTGGTGATGCACCAGGTATGAATGCCAATGTTAGAGCCATTGTTCGTACTGCCATCTTCAAGGGCTGTCGTCCATTTGTCGTTATGGAAGGTTACTCAGGTCTAGTTCATGGTGGCCCAGAATACATCAAAGAGTTTACATGGGAAGATGTGCGTGGTTGGTCTAGCATGGGTGGTACTAACATCGGTACTGCTCGTTGTATGGAATTCAAAGAACGTGAAGGTAGATTGTTGGGTGCTCAACATTTGATCGAAGCTGGCGTGGATGCTTTGATTGTTTGTGGTGGTGATGGATCCTTGACTGGTGCAGACTTGTTCAGATCCGAATGGCCATCTTTGGTCGCTGAATTGTTGGAGACCAAGAAAATTACTAAGGAACAGGAAGTTAGATACAAGCACTTGAACATCTGTGGTACCGTGGGTTCCATCGATAACGATATGTCTACTACTGATGCTACTATCGGTGCTTACTCGGCCTTAGACAGAATCTGTACAGCTATCGATTACGTCGAAGCCACCGCTAATTCTCACTCCAGAGCTTTCGTTGTCGAAGTTATGGGTAGAAACTGTGGTTGGTTGGCATTGTTGGCTGGTATTGCTACCTCTGCTGACTACATCTTGATCCCAGAGAAGCCAGCTTCTTCTCGTGAATGGCAAGACCAGATGTGTGACATTGTCTCTAAGCACAGAAGTAGAGGTAAGAGAACCACCATCGTCATCATTGCTGAAGGTGCTATTGCTGCTGATTTGACTCCAATCTCATCTGCTGATGTTCACAAGGTCTTGGTCGACAGATTGGGCTTGGACACAAGAATTACAACTTTGGGTCATGTTCAAAGAGGTGGTACCGCTGTTGCCTACGACCGTATCTTGGCTACTTTACAAGGTGTTGAAGCAGTTAACGCTGTCTTGGACTCCACTCCTGATACCCCATCTCCATTAATTGCCATCAACGAAAACAAGATCACTCGTAAACCTCTGGTTGAATCTGTCAAGTTGACTAAATCGGTGGCTGATGCTATTCATGCTAAGGATTTCAAGAAGGCTATGGCTTTGAGAGACACCGAATTCATCGAGCATTTGAACAATTTCATGGCAACTAACTCCGCTGATCACAACGAACCTAAGCTACCAGTTGACAAGAGACTAAAGATCGCCATTGTCAATGTTGGTGCACCAGCAGGTGGTATCAACTCTGCCGTTTACTCCATGGCCACTTACTGTATGTCCCAAGGTCACAAGCCATACGCTATTTATAACGGTTGGTCCGGTTTGGCAAGACACGAAAGTGTTCGTTCATTGGACTGGAAATCCATGTTGGGATGGCAAAGTCGTGGTGGTTCCGAAATCGGTACCAACAGAGTCACTCCAGAAGATGCTGATCTTGGTATGATTGCATACTACTTCCAGAAATACCAATTCGATGGTTTGGTTATTGTCGGTGGTTTTGAAGCCTTCGTTTCTCTAAACCAACTAGAAAGAGCAAGAGACAGTTACGCTGCTTTCAGAATTCCAATGGTCTTGATTCCAGCTACTTTGTCCAATAACGTTCCAGGTACCGAATACTCGCTTGGTAGTGACACTGCTTTGAACGCTTTGATGGAATACTGTGATGTTATCAAGCAATCCGCTTCGTCCACTAGAGGAAGAGCCTTTGTCGTTGACGTCCAAGGTGGTAACTCTGGTTTCTTGGCTACTTGTGCAGCTTTGGCTGTTGGTGCTCAAGCATCCTATGTTCCAGAAGAAGGTATCTCTTTGGCACAACTATCACAGGATATTGAAACTCTAGCCGACTCATTCGCCAAGTCTGACGGTAGAAATAGATTCGGTAAGTTGATTCTAAAGAGTACAAACGCTTCTAAGGCTTTGAGTGCTGAATCCCTGGCCAGCGTCATGACAGCAGAGGCCGAAGGAAAATTCGATGCCAAGCCTGCCATCCCAGGTCACGTACAACAAGGTGGTCTACCATCTCCAATCGACAGAACAAGAGCCACCAGACTGGCCATCAAAGCCGTCGATTTCATTGAAAACCAACAAGATATTATCAAGGAAGCTCGTGCCGACGACGGTCTCTTCAACCCAGACGATAAGGAACTTTCTGCAACGGCAACCGTCCTGGGTGTCAAGGGCTCTCACGTCAGATTCACTCCTATCAGACAGCTTTACGATTTTGAGACTGAAGTGACAAAGAGAATGCCTAAGATCATCCACTGGGAAGCTCAAAGAGCCATCGCTGACCATTTGGTCGGTAGAAAAAGGGTTGAATGAGGAACTTAATCCATCAATTTTACGTTAATCCTTCTTCGGGCATGTTACGTCAAATGCCCTTGGAAGACCGAGCTGATTCACGCAAGTGTCTCGTTTTTTCTCATGTTTGATTCCAATCTTTTTTATAAAACTTTTATGTAAACTGGAATATGTGATATAGATAACCTACGAATGGAAGATCAGAATAATATTTCTTATCCTTATTTCAGTTCAAACTGTTGATCTCTTAGTACTCGTTTTTACTAAAAAGTTAAACAAAGCGAATCTTGAAAACAGTTTAAAAGGGTCTTTTGACGTGTAAATTGGTCAGATCCAGCGGTTTGAAGCTTGGTGTGGTATGAGTCAGCCAGCGACAACTATGGGTTCGATAGGTACAAGGCGTTTAATAGCAGTTGATGAGAATCTACACCCCTCGCAAAAGGCGCTGAAGAGGAAACAGGGATCAACACTAAGAAGTTTGAAAGAATCATTCAAATTTCGTGGATCAGTCAATTCCAAGAAAGTTAGTAGTCAGTCGGGATCTAATACTCAAAGTTCACCTTCAAAGGTACGAAGAAGTTCTGGTGAGTCCAGGAAAGGTAAACAACGGCTATCGGCCCAGCGAGTATCACTGTTTAAATATGAAAATGTTCGTGTTTTGAGCTCCTCAATGTCTGGCAGTATTAGAAGAGGATCAGACTCGACTGCTAGCTCCAATACTACGAAAAGCAGTGATGCTGCTAGTGTTTCGAGTAATCGAAGTCGCAGTAGCGTAAAGGTGAAACCCTCTACATTGATGGCCAGAGGAACTCTTGAAATTTACCAGATATGCACACCAAACTCTAGTACTGCAGAGAAAAGACAAGAGATGAATTATCTATCGTTAGGCCGGAAGGAAAACATTGTACATCCAATTCTGCCGCGATTGCAAGTCACCAAAGTGGCAGGCTCAAAATACAAATTCATAATACATTTTTACAATCCTGATAGGTTTTGGGAGATTGAGTTTCTGCCGATGGCAGATACCAAGACGCTGTCGAATGTCGTAGAGGAGTTTGAAACAGTAATTGTAACCATTTGTGATTATTCGGCAACTAACGACTCAGCAGTGGAAGAGAAACCTCCAGCAACAAAAAAAGTGGAAATAGCGACAGATCCAGTAATTCACAAGGATAAAGATTCAGAGAAAGAGGAAAACGAAATAGAAAAGGAAGAAACATCAAAAGAAGACGACGACGATGATCTTAACTACCTTCTTGAAGAAGACGAAGAAGACGAAGAAAACGAAGAGCAACTGACGAATAACATCTCACAAGCTGACCAGTGCACCTCAGAGAATAATACAGATGAAGATGTCAATAAAGCTTTCCGGAAAGCCATGCATAATTTCAAACCTTCATGTACTTATAGAGGCTCAATGACAGAAAGGTTTAATGAGGTTTCGTCTAAGCGATTCAGCTCATACCAGCCGCCAAGCCTTTTGGAACAATCTCAGGCTTTACCAAATAGAGAATCATATTTTAGTCCCAGGCGATCATCTTCAGTAAGAAGTTGGTTTGGCGATCCCGGTTCGATTCACATAACCAAGAGAGAATCAAAGAACTTTACTTAATTTTAATGACCATTTGCATGAACTTTTATCTTTTCATTAAGTTCGGATAATAGAGATGAAACTATCGACACTATGTACAGCTATGTTATGCATTCCCATCACGCTTAAACTTGAGGTAGGGCTTGCAATGGGTTACCATTGACGTCCAAACCTTGTTGCATCATTAACAATTCTTCATTACCGGCGGTTTCAAATTGCAAACCACAGCCCAATTTGTTTTCTTGCTTGAAATGGTCAATTTCACCACAGAATAGCACTGATAGAGTTGGTAAAATCTTTCTCTCTAGGAAACAGGCGACCTTACCGTTGCTGTCAACAGTACCACGGTAAACCGATTGTCTGTATTCATATTTAGCACCGATAGTGGTAGAACCTTCGATAGTTGGCTGGATACCAATTGGAGTACCAACGACTGGGTCAGTAATAGGCACCATACCCGCTTGTAGAGTAGTCTCAATACCGGCTTCCACATTAGCGGCAACCTTTCTCCAGAAAGAAGCGATCAATGCACCGTTGGCTTGCATTTGACCAGAGAGGATCCAGTCTTGCTTTGTGGAGACGTAACGACCCAAATATGAAACACCTGCATCTGCTGGTGCGGTACCTTGACCTCTAGAGTATAGCATTTCCAAACCAAGGGACAATTGAGGAGTGATACTTTGTAATATGGAACCAACTGCTACACCAGTGAATAGATCAGCAGAAGAAACGGAGGGGTTCAATGTCTTGAAATTCAATGAAAAATCGGAACCTTGGTAGTCCTGTTCCAATTGGCACATAGTTGGTTGACCATGAGCCAACTGTAAGTTAACCTTGGAGATGTTGTTCTTATCCCAACCGTAGTTCAATCTCCCCGAAAGAGAGAATTCGTTATCTAGGTTACCTTGCACAAACAAGTTATCATCTGCAAACAATGCCGATAACGCATAACTTGGCAAAGCACTCGATCCAATAGAAAAAGTGTGAGAAGTTTGGAAAGCTGGGTTCAAACTGAATGCCTTGTTCAAATCTGCTCTCAAACCTGTAAAGAAGTATTGAGATAAAAACACATCACGGGCCACTTCTTTGTTCAAATTCTCCACTGAACCTGGGTTTACCAGTGAAAGGGATTGTCTGTGAGCATGAACATTTCTGTAAGCATCAAGAGCGAAGCTAGAAATAGGATTGGAAGACCAAAAACCACCTTTGGTCTGGTCCGGGGTCATCGGAGACACACCTGGCATAGAAGGAATCTTACTAAAGTCGGTTATCGTCGCAGGGGTCGCCATTTATCAAATTTGAAATGGGCTAGACGTTCAATTCGTACACTAGAGTAACTGCAAGGTGTAAAAAGCTCCTAGGAATCCTTATAACCACTCTTTAACCTCTTAATTTGAGTTTAAAAGTCCTTGAAATTAACCAATTTTTCATTATTTAGTATTATTTTGAAAAATTTTACGTCGTTTATCATGCTTAACATTTAAAAATGACACGTGGATGTCACGTTTTGATGGTATTAAGAGCTTAAAGTCAACTCAATGGCTATTAACACCAGTATTATCGACTTTCTTGAAGTGTCTTTACTTTGTCCTTGAAGTCCTTTAGCAGTTGTCTCTTGAGCTGTAGTTCTTCCTCGCGATTTTGAATGTATAGGTGCCATTCTTCCGGGGTTTTACTTAATAGACGCTTACAATCTTCATTGTTGGCTATCAGAGCTTTACAACTCTTAAGTCTGTGCTTTATAAATGCTGTGGATGTTTCCAGCTGCTTTGCGGAATTATTTGGATCCTTTCTGATCTGATGCAGCGAGTAGAAAAGCTGTGGAATGAACTCTGCCGTATTTGTCAACGTCGATGTCGAAGGACGGCTCTCATTAGCCGTGTCAGTCGCTAGCTGTGTCCCTGTTTGATTTTGTTCTGTCGCTTGACCTTGTTCGTCGGTATCTATAAGCGTATCATCGGTCTCTGGGGGCAGCGGAACCCCCATTGATGGTAGTAGTATAGCCTGAACTTCCCTGAGGCCCTTATTCTGCAAACTCATTGGTCTCTTCTCTATTCTGTCTGTTTGTTTTTAGAGTTGTATGTATAACTAAGATCAGTTAGTTTGGTTATTGAATATTTATCTATAAAAAAATCTAAAACTTACCGTTCTTGATTAAGTTCTTACCCATGTCTCTGGCAGTCAGGTAGACAGTCTTACCAAGTGTGTAGAAATCCAAAGTACTAGAGAAAGTGTCTAGGAATCCGAATGGTAACATGCATGGAATCCAGCCCTGTGCTAGCTCTAAAGAGAAAGAACCACCTGGCATACTGTACTGTTTGACATGACCTTTTTGCAAATGATGGGTCATACCTGGCAAATAAACCTCCTTCTCCAATGCCCACGGTAGAGCAGCATTCTGTTGACCGTGTAGGATGGTGAAATAATCATCTGCAAAATGAACACCAGTGTGGCCTTCAGTGCCCACAGCAGTGCCGAAAAGAATCAAATATTCCGAGATGGAGGCATGCAAGATAATCATCTGCCCCATGGCTCCACCTGCATTGTTGAAGATCCATTCCTCGTCCAAATAGTGGTTGATATATTCATCACCGTAGCGGGTAGCCAAAGCGTCTCTGACATCTCTCAACAATGCTTCGGTGGAGAAATTTTCAGAGGTCGAATTGTGTTTTGAAAGAACATCATTACACAATTGATTGACTTCAATGGGATCAAAGATGTAATTTCTTGGCAACCATGTAGTATACAACGTATTCATAAAATAAGCCGCCACACCGAGCAGTAGAGTTACAGAGAAAATTTTCATATTAACTCACTAAATTATTGCCGACCTCTAATAAGTCAATTGAGTCGATTGGGACCCTGTATAAATTCTTGTCTTTATTCTTATACTTATCTATTCTCGAGAGATCAACTTCTGACAATAAACGACATTGAAAAAAATTAGTAGCATAAACGAAAAATTAATACGGTAAAACCGAAATGATTATTATAAAATAAGAATTTATGCTGGTGAATGCAGTTGTTTGTATTTGTATATGTATAATGGTGGCTTAGTGTTGATTGCTTGTGAAAAGATGCAATAATGACTTTGCAGCTTTCACACTCATCGGAGTGTCTTGTCTTTGCAGTGATGAGAGCGATCGTTGGTGCTTGTTGCGAGGTGTCGTGTGTATCGATGCAGTGCTATGATCGGAGAAATGTAGGAAATTTTGGGATTCTACTGGTGCTCTGTAATTACCTTGTGAAACAACCAGTTTCCTTCTCTTTCTTGAATTTGGCCCTGTTGTTGGAATCTCCAGTTGACTCTTTAACTCTTTGAATGTGGAGTGGGCTCTGTTTGTTCTGAGTTTATAATATGCAAATTGTAGTCTGACTCGCAGTTTCTCTGATGCAGCGGTCAGATCTTTCGAGTTTCGTGGAGACAAGGGCAGTTGAGTCTCTGGTTCGTTGGTCAATGGCAATTGCGGTGTATAGTCTATCAAGGCTTTAATCGATGGAAGCTTAGTTTTTGTCAAATTTCTTTGTGGAACGGATCCTAACTTGTTAATCTTCGAGCTAGAAAACTCTCTCAAGGGTAGTCTCTTAGTCTCCACGGTCATAGTAGTCATGTTCGTACTCGAGCTCATAGAACAGTCGAGCGATGTATAAAACAAATAAAACTGATGTAACTTTAAAAGCGGTGCCTATTTCGAAATTTCAAATATATACTAGTAAACCTCGGGCCTTCTATAACGTTTAATGGGCTAGCAGGAAGCAGAAATGGTTGGAAGAACGACTCAATTGACCGGTTGATCTTTTGTTTGTTTTTTCACCATCGTCTTTGACTGAAATGCCCGTTTAAGGACAAGACGCGACTATCGCGTACCTATAACAATGTGCATTTTTAACAAAAAGTTGAGATGTGATGAGCGATTGACGGCCAATTTGTTTGGACGCGTTCACATTGGGAAGTCTATGTTGCTGACCCAGGTCGAAAGGTTCGACAGAAATCTTGGAGCGATCTTGTGACCATTCCCGCTGGCGATTTGTAGAATGTACTCATTCAATTCTGCACTTCCGAGGATGTCGACGTGTTCTGCACTCTTAGCTCCGCCTCTTATGTCGAATCTGTCCGGTTGGTGCTGGATCTCGACGATGGTGACGTTGGAGCCAGCTGGGTTGTAGGGAGATACACCTTCGGCCCACTTGTGGCAGATCGCGTGGGTCATCAACGGTACAGTACCATCACCATCGGTGAAAAAAACAGGCTGGGTGGACTCGTAATCGATTGTCATGTTCAAAACGTCAGAGTCACTTTGTTCCTTGTATGCGTATGCTCTCTCTGTCGGGTTGTTTACACCGTAAATGCAGTAAATCTTTAGATCTGGAGCGTGAGGTAAAGGAACTTCAAGTGGGTTACTCCAATGGGAATGATGAAGAGCGTTCTTTTTCATCTCTTTTGCGTTCTTAGCATAGCCGAAACTGTACTGATCCTTCACACGTTTCTGTAACCACTCAGGTGATAGCTCTAGCATCACCTCAATGGAATCTTCCATAGTTAAATTTTGATTCAACATCGAATTGTTGAGAAATCTATCGAAGCGAATGAAATTACCAAATGATGCAGTGTTATTATGTAGCGAGTCCTCCACGGATGTGGCCATATCACCCCAAATCAGATTACCACCTTTAGGTACCATTGAAGGTACACCACCCCAGGTTCTGATCAAATCAAGCCTTTCCTTACGACTGAAAAACTTCTCCAAACCATACATGGCCAGTGCATTTAGTTGAATGGTGTCCTTCATTTCACCACTGATCAATGCGGGGACCGTCTTGGGAGCGCCAAGTAAAGTTCCAGCAACGTTCACAAATGAACCCACATATTTATCGGTCCAGCCCGGTCCACCGTTACCGTAAAACTCACCTTTGGCTTCTGCCCATTTTAAAAAGTAGAAAATAATTTGAGATCCCATTGAATGACCAACAAGGCATACTTTCTCACCACTCAACCCATAAGTCAACTCAACCTGTTGTTTCAGTTTGGTAAAATATCTGTCTCTAATCTCCAAATCCAGGTACGCCAATCGCCAATCGTAGGCAGCTGTAAACATCTCATCGGGAGAATAGTCAATAGCTCCCAAATTCTGTATTACTTTATTCCATATCCAATATCCTGCCATAAAGAAGTCGGCTGCTTCGAAACCTTGCGCAGCTCTTAATCGAAAGTGGGGTGGATCTAACCCTGTCTCAGGATCAAGCATTAAGTGTCGCAACCAACAAACTTTGTCTAAGACCATAGTTCTTAGCATATAAAATGATCCCCATAATCTCTTACGGAAATGTGACTCGCTATTACACTCTTCGTCCCCTACAACACCCCAACTTTCTATACCAGTGGAGATAACCCCGGGAACCATCACAACAGGATGTTTGGCAGTGATATTGTACTCTTTACGCAGCTGCTTCCCCACAGCAAAACTCTCTGTAAGATCCTTCAAAGCAGCATTCGCTGATTGCCCAGCTTGTACGTCAGAGATAAAACTAGTAACACTCTGAGGTAAAATATCTTTCCAATCGTCTAAGTAATCCTTGAAAGACTCCATATTGCTAATTCCCTCGAACAAATCAAAATTATCTCTACCATGAACTGCTCCAAAATACACTGCTATTAGAATCCCCAGTATAGTTCCCAAAGAGAAGATCAGCCTACGTGAATCTCGCCATCTCTTGTTCCTCTTCTTTACCTCGTCAGAATCATCTTCAGCCTCACCGTTCGGTCCTAGCATACCAGCAGGAGCCTCCTCATTCTCACCACGATGCTGACGAAGCCTCGAACGGAACCGGTGGCGTTGTGAGTTTGGATCTTCGCTTCGAATCGACGAATCACTATCGTACCCACTCGCTCTTACAGAATCAAATGATCGTCCCTTTCCCTCGTTCTTCCTCACACTCTTCTTGGCCATTTTAGCTACCTAGCAGACTACAATCTAGCCGTTCTAAATCCCACTTCTTACCTCTGTTTTAACAAGAGTGGTTCGTAAAAGCTTAAAAGTCATTTAAAGCGCAGCTTATTTAGTCCGCAAAGACACCTTACAGAGAGCATAATCAAGGAACGAAGAGATTGCTTAGAGGCGATGATTAGGTCCACATTGAGCAGTTGGAGGGAGTACTTGACTCCCGTTAGCCACAAGTCGACTTTTCTCTCGACGGGCCAGATAACTCCAGATGAATTCGTGGAGGCAGGAGACTACATGTGCCACATGTTTCCTACGTGGTCCTGGAATGAACCAACGAGTGATGTGAGCTATCGTGATTTTCTGCCTAAGGGCAAACAGTTTTTGATCAGTAGGAAGGTTCCTTGTGGGCAGAGAGCTCAACAGTATGTGAATGTGGATGAGAAAGAGTCTGAAGTATCCATATCTGGGGCAGATGAGAACGAAGAAGGTGATGAGGATGAAGGGTGGCTCAAGGAAGGTGCTGATTTGGTTTCAAGTGCTGAAAAAGGTGGGAATGAGGGGGAAACAGCCTCTGATGTGGATGATATTGACGAAATGATGAAAGATATGGAGATTGAGGGGAATGAGGATATAGTAGATGTACCGGTGAACCGATCTGAGAGGTACTACGACCTTTACATCACTTATTCGACTTCTTACAGGGTTCCCAAGATGTACATTGTCGGTTTCGACAGTAATGGAACACCGTTGACTGCAGAAGAAATGTTTGAGGATATAGCACCGGATTATAGGACCAAGACTGCTACGATCGAAAAACTGCCCTTCTACAAAACGCCCATCGTGTCTGTGTCGATACATCCTTGCAAGCATGCAAACGTGATGAAGATATTGCTCGATAAAGTACGTATAGTCAAGAGAAGAAGACGGGAAGAACAGCAACAGCAGGATGGCGAAACAGTGGCCGACGACTGGGAAGATCTGCAGGCAGACGTGGACGATTCGTTGCGGGTCGATCAATACCTGGTGATTTTCCTGAAATTCATCACTAGCGTCACTCCCAGTATCGAGCATGACTACACGATGGAGGGCTGGTAATATATAGATATGATTTTGGGATTACGGGTATTTATTCTTTCTTTAATTGATTTTGGGCTATTGGACTATTAAATACTAAGCGAATTTCTAAGCTGAAAAGGTTCAGATGATGAAAACAGGTTAGAGATGACCCCAGAACAAAAGTCTAAGATAGTATGTCTTTAGAGTGTTTTGTAATTGTACTTGAAACTATACTAACTGAGACGTATTTTAAAGGAAGCCAATAGGAAGAGGGCTTTAGAACGGCTGAAGCAAAGAGGTATTCTGAAAGATGCTCAACTTCAGCAAATCGAACAAAGAAACGAAAAGACTAGTAAAACTAATGGTATAGTACCGAAAGAGTCCACTTCTGGCTCAGAAGCTGTTAATATCATTCCTACAGAGCCTTTCGAAGATCAATCAAGAACCGAAGTTCAAAATGCAGTGGTAGATGGGCAGTGGTCGACTAATAATGAGACAGAAAAAAGACCACTAGAACGAATTAAGCCATCAATACACACCAAAGACTACATAGAGTATGACTTTTCCACAATGAGAAACTTAAATGGAGGGTATATCAATCCAGAGGATAGAAATTATTCATTCGATGATGATAATGATGATCTAGGTAATAAGAAGCAAAAGACACTTGATGACTGGAAGCGTGAACAGCAAGAGCGTAAACATATTTATGAGAATGCCCCACCACCAGAACATATTTCAAAGGCCCCAAAGTGTATCGAATGTAAGGTCAACATTGAAATGGATCCTGTGATGGACGACGTGTTTAAACTTAGAGTTTGCAAATCGTGCGTCAAAGAACATCCAGAGAAGTTTTCAATGCTTACAAAAACTGAATGTAAGGAGGATTATTTTCTTACAGACCCAGAGCTTAACGACAGTGATCTTTTCCATAAATTAGAGAAACCAAATCCACATTCTGGTACTTTTGCAAGGATGCAGCTGTTTGTCAGATGTGAAGTCGAGGAGTTTGCATTCAAGAAATGGGGCGGTGAGGAAGGTCTGGATAAAGAGTGGCATAGACGTGAAGAGGGCAAATCTCAAAGACGTGAAAAGAAATATCAACAGGAAATGCTTAAGATGAGAATGAAGACTAGAGCTCAGGAATATACCACTAGGCTTAAGGAGAGAAAACACGGTAAAGCTCACGTCCATTCATTCACTGCCCCAATAGATGGAGGTATGAATGAAGATGGGCATCAAGTACTGCGAAGAAGATGTGTAGACTGTGGTATGGAAACCGAAGAGGTTGACATATGACATGCCAAATTAAATTCTTAAGAATTAGATACTTGTATAGTTCGGCAATCATCCACATATGACATTTTACAAACAACTAGACCTCTATTGATGAGTTCTCCCATCATGTATAGTGATCAAATGCGTGTGCTGCTCGATATTATCTGTTTGTTGCTAATGCGCAGTGGTTGATAGCGTTTGAACCCGCCGTCAAAGCTCTATCAGAAGTTTTTCTTCGGATTGGGTTGTCTCAGGAGCATTTTCTTCTTCCATTGCTGGTGCAGTCGAAGGTTGTACAATCTTTCTCGCTGGAACCGTTGGGAAATCAAAATTCGTTATCGCGTTATTGGCCTTAGCTGCGCTTTCAGGCTGAGCTGCACTCTCTGACTCGACATCATCTACAGGATAAGGTGCGTTAGATAATTTTCTTTTAGGTTCATTGTCTTTGCGTTGGAGACCATCAGTGACGGGCGTCTCATGATTCGAAAACCGGCGATCATCCGACCTCAACTCTTCCTCTTCCGCCACAGGATATGGTGGTTCTGATGGAACATTGAAAGCAGTCGAATTACCTGAAGGTGAAAGATTCAAATCTTTCATTTGACTTAGATGAGTTTCCGAGTGCTGTTGTGCCTGAGCTGCATTTAGCGGATCCGATCGTTGTGCAGACAATTGCTGTGGAGGAGCTGTGTGTTGAACAGGAACCGGCTGATAAGGTGTGGTACCGTTAGGTTGGTATACAGGTTGCTCCCTTTGATTGTACGAGTAAGGATCTGAAGGTACCTGAGGCACGGAATAACGGTCCGACATAGTAATGTTATTCAGTTGTCTTTCCAGCAGGCCATCGTAGATGGTCATTATGTCGGAAATCTTTGTATTCATGTCTATCAGTGTGTTGTACTTTTGAATCGAATAACTCAAGGCATTATTCAGTTTTGGTCTAGTCCCAATGACCTTATGGTAAAGCTTAGGAAGTTGAGCATCCTCAAGGATTTCCGCCGCTGATTGGGTCTTCATTCTTTCGACTAAAGATGCAAACAGATGAATATCCTCTTCTTCACTTGCAGTAAGGTCGTACGACGGAGTTGATGGCTCTTGTAAAGTAGTTCTTTGTTGTTGCTGGGATGCAGCGTACGCTTCTTTCCTCCTCTTCTCCTCTTCGGCCTCTCTTAAACTGGCCTCGATGGCTGCCTTCAGATCTGGGTCGTTTTCCTCTTCAGCTTCTTGCTGCTTGGCTTTTGGTTCAGCTCTCTGCATAACAGGAACTATAGGTTCAGTACTACCCTTTGACTCCTTTAGTGAAAGCTCAATAGCCTTTCTCAACTGTTCTTCCTCATCGAAATCATTACTGGAACCTTTCTTCTTTCTCCTGTGGTGCTTCTTCCTTCCCCCGCCATCGCTTCCTTTCTTCAAGTCATAATCTTCGTAGCAGTTGTCGCAGACCCTGACTGGATCATAAATGCCTAGATCTGATAGAACAATACGGTGTGAAGAATGGTCCTGGCAGAATATTCCACCACATGAGCGGCAATGATGCCTTCTGTTTATCAAACTAAATCGCTTGGAGCAAATCATACATGCATCGGAGTCCACCCAATCGGCTGGAGTACGTGAATCGAACATAGCCATCGAGCTACCAGAGTCTATCACAGATTGAGGGAACTCGATTCCACGGGCAACTAATTTTTCATAGACTCTAGACACATAGTTCAGCTGCGAATCGTTCTTGAATGCAACATATAACTCGCAGAACAACCTAGTAACCAGCTCCTCGAGATCAACATTGTGACGATTCTTCAATATCGTCTGTTCCATCGTATCCATGAATTCGCGAGAGCAGATTTCCTTAATAAAAGGGATTCCACCATTCTTGACGCAAATATCGGTAAGTTTCCACGTAGATAACTGAGTATTAGGATTGGATGTAGTACCCATGATCCGCTTCTTCAAGCATCTCATACATTCCTTTGGTGGAACCCTACGAGACCTAACAACATCACTTATCTCCATAGCCGATGGCAAATCCAGCTCACCATTCGGAATGCTTTCACTGGTGGCTTTCTGAATCAATAGATCGAGTTCAGCGGTAGTGGACACAGACATTCTGACCTACTGAAGCGATTACGAGCTAGCTAACCGCTCTTATAACTGGTTTTATTTGGTATAGGAGCTATAAGCCCAATCTAACCTCTATAAGTATTATAAGCCTAAGATCACGTGATCATCCTTCGGATCAAGTATTATCATAATAGCTATTCTACATCTGTTACCTATCCTATACTGATCCGGTGATTCACCTTGTTACCTTGAAACCTGGCCGGTACGAACGGTACATGGCCCTATGCGTAGAATCCCTGAAGACTCCTTAATATTGATAAACTTGCCTAGCTGGACAGAAAGACCAGGGAACCTACACCAATCATACCAGCAGACAGATACCAGAACATGTCCGAATTCAGCATCCCGTTGGGAGTCTTTTTGACGGCGTTGGTTCTGTGCTTGTTCTCCAAACTTCTTCTCACCAAGTGTCTCAAAGATCTCTTCTCTTTGGCAGAATCCGTGCTTTGGGCGCCATCAGAAGCCACTGTTGGGTTCAATGTTACTGTAGGTAGCATCATAGCCGGTCTGTAAGCCAAATACAGAGGTTGCATGGGTGATCCATCCCATTGATTGAGTTGTAACTTGTAAATCCCATGGTAATCATCAATCTGCACATCAAACGTCTTGAAGATCTCCGTTTGGTTGTATCTGCTGTAAGTAGAGACTCCCTTATCATTACAGGGATCGCTTAGCAACTGTCTTCCATCAACGGCGAATGGACTCAAAACCAAAGTCCCGTTATCCAGCAATCTGTATGTCCCGTGCTGATAGATCAGCGATGCAACAGGGCACCCTGGGTCCTTAGGATTAGCTTTTACCTGATAATTAGCCTCCTCAAAATACCCATCCTCAGTGAAAGAGTAAGAGAGACCTGGAAGAGAGGGTTCAATTAATAATTCATCAACAGGGTCGTAGAATCCGGGGCCAGTAAACACTTGATTTGACTTCGAAGACCATGTTCCAGCTAAAGATGCAGCATCATTTGAGGCAAAACTCACACCTGCGTTCAACAACAACGTCAATGTAACGAGCGATACAGAGCCAACCATCTTGATAGTGCTATTCCTAGTGTCTAAATCGAGGCTAAGTTACTAGATGAACCGTTCTTTAAGTAGAAATCCACAACTTAACAAGAATGTGCCGTTCAGTGTGATAGGTATACCGATTGAAGAAAGTTATAGTGAGTTATATAGTCTATTAGCTGAGTTTGTAGCGTTCAGACCATGCTATTGACATTGGCGATGGCCAGCGAAACTAGTGACGACCTGTTGCTTGAATTTCCGCTATTTATTGTACCATTGGGGGAAGCGAACATTCCGTTGTTGAGAAATTTAGCTCTTGGAGGCATTTGATGTGCTGCAGGCATGTGGTTTTCCTTATTACTGCTGTTGAACGCTAAGATGGAGTCGTTGTCCGAGTTTTTGTTTGGTATGCTATTAACGCTTAACGAGCTAGCGCAGGCGCTGTCGTTAGCGTATTGACTGAAACTGTACATCTGCGGTGTAATTGGAGAGGATTGGTCCATTGTGCTGAATACGCTGTTGTCAGACTGCGTACTAGTGTTTCGCATGGGTGTGTAGTGTTGTGAATAAGTAGGTGAAGGTATGGTGTGGCCCTTCTCGAAGTAGTGAGAAGCGTTGACAGCACGTCTTCTCGAGAGATCCATTGCGGATGCGAGCTGCAGTTTCTTGTGAAGCTCGACTTGGTACTCTTTGACGCTGGCGATAAATTCCATTATGCCTAATTTCTCCTTGTAAACTTCTATTAGCGATCCCGGTGCTTTTGCAACTGCATTGATGAATATGTTTAACAGCTGTGCCTGGTTAGTTGTAGTTGGATATGGTGCCATTAGAAAGCGACAGTGATCACCGTTAGTGAATCTGTTAATGATTGAGAAGATTCCGTGTGAGACTTCGAACATCTCATATTTCAATAGATCGTATTGCCACGCAGACAGGTCTATCAGAAACCTCTTCAAGTTTATTAGCTGTATCTTTGTGTTTAAGTCTTCATCCTCGTCTTCTTCGTAAAGATTCTCCTCTTCATCTTCTACTATGCGTTCATCCACTGTGGCATCACTATCATGGGATGCCTGTGATTGGCGTTTTTCGCACCAGTCCTTGTTATGATCAAGTTGTCTTTTGTAAAGTTCGTATTGTATCAAACAGTTTTCGTCGACATTCAAAACATAGTCGTTAATCATCGGCTCATAAACGTCCCAACTCAAAGTATCCAAGATATGTCTCTCCATTTGCATAAACATTGATTCATCAAATACATCGGCCCCGCCGCAGTAATGTACCAACTCGGAGAGACGTGGAATACGAGCTCTTGGATTGGGACCATAAAACCTCCCACCAGTGGGAATTGAAACGTTGTTGATAATATGGTTGCAACCACCCCATGTCTTGGCAGCTAACCAAAGGCAAGTGGCCACTACCAATTTGGCCTGATCCTCAAGTACCACTCTCTTTGAACAGTAACGGTCGTATAGGCGCACTGCATGGAAGAAGATACCATCAGTGACTCGAGACATAACCGACAGTTCAAACAGGAAAGTCACTATGCTGCTTCTTGTACTTATAGGGTTCATCTCTGGTTGCTGATCTATCAGCTTAGAGTCGGGCTTGAATTTACATGATTGAGAGAGCACATTGGCCGAGATTTCTTCATGATACTCCTGTACCATCTCATAGTGAGCCAAGAGCTCGGCATTGGAAAGTTCGATTGGGTAGTAAGTCTGCTTTGCGGCAACATTTAAACCAATCTTATCTTCACAGGTAGCCATTATAACTTTAGTACCTCAGTTTAGGAATTGTTAGCGAGTGGAAAACCAAATCTGATTGAAGTGAAGTAAACGGTACTATTGCTGTGGTGGACCGAAGATGAATTCGATTGTTGTAATTCGAAAATTGAGCAGGGCTGAGAGTCACAATCCAGGTTCTTATATAAGAAACACAAGCCTTCTATTATGACAAGTACTGTTACCGTCAAACTGCGAAAAAACAGTGCGAAAAACACACAATAGGAATCAATTCTGATCTGATCAATACCTTGATGCCTCAATGTTGCCTTCACGACTACCGAAGAACGCCAAAACCAGGAGATCTGTACGTCAAATGGAGAAATAGGGAAAAGAGAAAACTTGATTCTCAATCCCACTCCAAATGCTTACACGCATCGACCGTTAGGGCACCTCGAGTTTCCCATTGATGCCTCTGTAACCTCTGTACCGTTGCTTCACTGGCCTCGTCCCAAAAGGGCAAAACCTTCAAGTCAAACCACGGATAACTCGCACTTGGCGAACACCATTCTGCATTTTAACTTGACCAAATCGACACGAAAACGCTTCGCATCGTTTCCGCAAAAGGACGATCTGTAAGAACACGAATTGGTATACCGCGACACGCTCAATTGGCTGTCACGTGTAGATAGTATAGTTGGCATCGATGAGCTTTGTTCAACGACTGGTTATGGTAAATGAGGTTTGCCATAGGTGGTTTCGATCGATTCTTGTAGACCTTGTGATGTTTTTAGTGGTGCGAATGATCTCGCTGAACTTCTCTCCAGGGCATCTTGGGACTTAGGAACCATTGAATGACGGATTTGCCCAGTATATCGCATGAACTGCATACCACTGTACTCATCTCTTCAAAACGCTGGAGGTGTTTGATCCCTGGAGCATTAACAAAGGTGTAATCTGTGAATCCTCGCGGAAGTTGTACAGTAGATTTCAATGTGAAGTTCGAAATCTGATAAGTGTTGAGACATGCCCAAGAGACTTTCGTGGATTCATCATATTGTCTCACGATAGCCCACAGGGTTGATTGAGCACTAGCATATTTGATCAATTGTGCTAATTGTAAATTCGTTTTTGCATTTGAGAACAGCGTGACATACCCCAGATAGCGGTTGAGGCCTGTATCAAAGACATGAAGGCAACCCAAAGCTTCCTCAACGATCAAGGCCACTCCTTGGTTCCAAATCAGTTCGAATGCTGTTATATCGAAGCTCACATCGATGAGCGGTTCTGTCACGAGGACGGGCAGATTGCCGCTGATGGTAACATAGTCACAGTAGACTGTTCTTGAGTCGCTCCAAGCGACTTTTAACAAGTGAGTTTGCTCACCATTCTGCCCATCCTCAGTCGTGCACACACAGCAAACATTTGCAGCGGTCTTGAACTCATGTTGCCACTGTAACAAAACTTTACCATTCGTACCATTCACAACATAAAACTGACTAGCCTTCCGGGCCTCTTCTTCAATCCATAGTTCATAACCATCGCTACTTGCCCACAAGCAACGTTCCAGGGCTTCTTGATCCATATAACTTCGACTCTTTTTCTTACTGCTCATCGAGTAGCCTTAACTTGTTTATTTATCCTTTGAAATTTACAGACACAAATCAGCTCGAAAACTTGATGAAGCTACAACCACTATAAGAAGGTTGTATTTGACAGATGTTGTGGTCTGGAGCCAACGATACGAGCGATGAGTCTCTAGAGAGCACAGAAGGAGGTTACGCGGGGCTTTATAGATGGACTATGGACGCCTTATTTGGTTCACGAGTATCGCCCTCTAGAAAGTATAAGGAATTTGCCCAGGATGATACGAATTACAAGCGTGAGGGTAGAAGACGTGTTAGGAGCCCTGAGAGTACAATTATGCGTTCCAATTCGTGGTCTGGGCTCGATAGTGGATTTTACAGGCGTAATGACTTGCTTCCGCCATCGATTGAGGAAGATATGGAAGTACCGAGACCTATTGAGTCTTCCAATTCGTTGCTTAATTCTTCCAGGGTGTATCGGAGACCCGAGGAACAGCCCACGGATACTTTTGCGGCAAGAAGAAGGCGGTTGGGGGATGATGGCGAAGACCACAGCATTGTGCTCCAATCACCACAACAAGATGACCCGCTGATATCAAAACTGTTTCAAAAAAAAACTAGAACCCGCAAACCTGAAGATCATACTAAAAGGGTTCAAATCCCTGGCAAATTCCCCTCTCCATCAAAGAACGCTCAGCAAAAGAACTACACTGCAGATTATTTGGAAGTATTAGACCAATTATCAAGAAATGAACGCCTTCTGGACGATTTGAACCAAGATTTCCACAAGAAACAAAGTCGAATACAACAACGGGAGCAAACTTATCAGGAGAAATATCTACAAACAAGAGCTGAACTCATCGACGAACTAAAACACTCCAAAAGGCTATACGACAATTACTACAAACTCTACACAAAGTACCAACAACTACGAGAGATCAGCCAGGATGCGGTACGCATGCAGCACCGGATCTCGGGGCTCGAGTCGCAACTAGTCGATAGTGCAATCGACAAAGATCGCCAAATACACGATCTGACCCGCAAGCTGTTCGACATGGATCTCCGAGTCCAGGAGAGTGAGACTGCGCGCAAGAGGGAGGCAGCCAGTTACCAAGCAAGGATAGATGAGCTCGAAAGACAAAATATGCTCCAGCCTGACGTCGGAGTCTCATCACTCTCTTTTTCCCCTTCAAATTACAGGGATACAAGCTCAGACTATAATCCAGCGATCGACTCACATTTCCTTAAGAATTTGGTTTGACAACGGTGCAACAGGAACCGTAGAGACGTCAATTGAAGCTATTCTATCGCTTAAGTTTACTATGAATTGGTATTATTCTCACGCCTTACGAGGTTTAGTCCGCGAAATGAAAAATTCCAGTAATCAGTAAAGGGCATTGAGTTAGACGAGCCTGACTTGCGCGAGAGAAAGCGGTAAAGAGACCATTGAGGGCTCTATTGAAGCTTTGGGAGTGGTATCAATTAGGCGGTTTGGCTGCTGATCACTTTCGCTTCTCAGCAAGCCTTTACTTTTGTCATTTAATCAACTGGTATCGATTATAAACTGAGTGATATTAATATCACGTGATAGGTCTCGAAAGATAGGAATAACACAATAGTCATGTCATTGAATCGTTTACAGGCCAACGGGGCTACTCCTGGTCAGTTAGGGATGAGTGTACAATCTCCTGGTGCTGAAAATCGCTCCGGTGCCAGTTTAAAGGCACCCAATGCGGCGATGACGCCGTCAGAAGCCATGACACCCGCTGAGAATGATAGTAATCTGCGAGATGTGAGCAATCAAAGAATAGAGTTGGAATCCATGATTGGCGAGCTCACATCTATTCTAGGGAAAGATCAATGGACAAAATACGCCCAGGTGATTAGTCTCTTTATTCTGGGTAAACTTTCTAGGAAAGAACTGTCCAATGAGCTAGATCTCCTGTTTACTCCGAGCGCAACAAACACTACTGAATACAGTCGCTCATCCCTGATACGTTTGCATAACCAGTTGTTATTAGGTATATTTATCAACTCTTTGAAGGATTCTCCATTAATGGGTAACTTGGCTGATGGTACTTGGGGATTCGGGCATGGTAGTTCACTTGGTAACAAAATGAAGAGAGCCAACAAACACAATTCACAGATAGAAAACTATAAAAAAATTGTCATGTCTTTACCGGCCGATGACAGGCAGCGACTTAAGGAAATTACCAAGGAAGCTGGTAAGAGAGGGTTTGTTCTTTCTTCTGTCCTACAGGCGCGTCTAAATATAATACCCAAGATACCGATTGTGATAAATCCCGAAACTTTGAAGAGAGTCAAAGCGAACAATTTAAAAACTCCGCTGGAATGGTCTCAGGATATCATGAATGGGTTCAACGCACCGCTTGCTACTGATACTTACTCCCTCCCAGATACTGAATCTCTATTTCTCCGAATGGTAGGAATTGCAAGAGAACATGGTCTAGTTGGTGCCGTAGATACAGGTTGTGCCGAACTATTATCCTTGGCACTGGATCATTATTTGAAAAATATAGTAGAGTCGGCGATCGATACGGTCAGGTACCGTCGAAAAAAATATTCAGAGTATTATGATATTAAGGATAGTGGCATGTATGAACCGGTGGTGGAAGCTAGAGGAGACGAATGTGAAGCTGAGAGTCATCTAAGCACAAAGGTTGTCTCATTAACTAATGAGGACCTTTACGAATGTTTAAATTTATTCCCCAATCTTGTGGAGCCAACTGGAGCGTATTTCAGTCTACCAATGGTCAATTTGGCTAATGACGATGAGTTGGTAGTGAGCAGAAGTAGTATTGACGATATGCCGGACTTCTCGGACGGGAAGCCCACCTTCACACCTTTGGACGAACGAAATATAGGAACAAGGGAGGAATTAAATTGGTTGATTAAGGATATACTTACAGAGGAATAATGAACATTACTCTTTAATTATATATTATGATGATCAATTTGACCATCACGAATGCATGAAAATAAAACTGCCCAGTAATAATAAAAGGAATGTAATTATATTGAGATTCTTCTATTCTTCACAATTTTCATTTGAGTCAGTTTTTTTGATATTTCAAGAAGACTGTCGTAGTTCTCACCGTCGTTAATATCAAATAAAAAGCACGAAGTTGTGTCTGATAATAGCTTCTTGATAATTAGACTTATTGGAGATTTTATCGCGTTATCTGGGCTGATAACTCTATCAAGGGTTAGTATGGTGGTTGGGTCGTTTATTTCGATGAAGTAAAAATTGAGCGGCTTCCTATCAGAATCGGAGCTTACAAGTTGAAACTTCAAGATTCCAATTCCTGGTATGCTAGTCTTTCTTTCCTTCTTAATGCTTAGAGGGAGCTCATCCAGACCGTGAACCATCTCGGTAGACTTGGAATCCAGCTCTATACATTCTCTTTGTATTTTTAACTTAATCTCATTATCGCACTTCTCGGAGCTCGGCAGCATCAAGTCTTGTGAAGGAGAGTCTTCTGAAAGGAACACATATTGCAGGTATATTCGGAATTGATCATGGCACTTTGTGTAGATAAATTCCAAGAGGGCAATTCTTAAGGCGTCCCAAGGCTTTTGACTCACAGATATCAGATTGTAGTTCAAACGGTTTTTTAGACACATTTCATGATACATCTCACAGTCTTGATACAAAAGATCATTCTCTGTCTCGAGTTCAGAAGGTATAATCCGACTAAACTGGAATATCTGACCATTTTGAAGATCTGTCAATGTCCTTTCGGAGTAATTTACTCCTAAGTTGTCGTCCTGACCCTTTTTCGTTATATACGCAAAAGTTCTGATTCCGCCTTTTAATTCTTCTATAGTGTTCTCTAATTTCCTTCTTCTTAGCTGTTCTTCTTCCATCTTGTCAAATTTACCCTTATAGTAAGACTCCCTTGCGTGCGCTATCTCCTGTATAGCCTCTGTTTCTTGCTTTGCCTTTTCATAGTGCGATTGTGACACTACCAGTTCATCTTCCAACGGCTGGTTAACAATCATTGTATCAGTGATTTTCTGTTGAATATCCATAATCTTTAGCTCTATCGAGCTAAATTCTTTTTTGTCACTATCTATCTGGTTTACCAATTGATCACATTCAACTTGAAGTTTCTTGTGCCTGTCAAGAAGCTTCCCCTGTTCTTTCTCTAGGTTATCCATCGGTTCTTGTTTAAAGCGTTTGAATTCTTCCAAATCTTCCTTAAACTTTGCTTCATATTCGGTACATTTATCCTGGTTCTCACGTTGCAAAGCCTCCCATTGTTCGTTAACTTGTTTAAGCTCATCCCTTAACTGATGTATCTCTTGCGCGACCTTTTCATCTGGTTTTAGATTCTCCAGTTCCATGATTTTTTTATCCCACTTCAATTTTTCATCATCAAGTACCTGTTTCAATTGATTTTCCACTTCTTGTACTTCCACAGAGTGTTTTAATTGCATATTTGCCATGTCAAGCTCTTCATTCTTGCGGCACAAATCGTTTTCACGATCCTTCATATCAAGTTGTGTTGTCAACTGGCTAGTCTCTTTCTTCACCTCATTACACATCGTGAGCCTCTTGGAAATCTCATACTGCATATCTGGTAGTTGCTGCTCTCGTATTTGGATAGTTTCCTTCTCAATCTCTGCAATTGCGTTCCTAAAATGCGCTATATCCTTCATGATCTTTCTCTCCCGTTTCTTGACTTCCTCAATAACGCTTGCATCTCCGAACACATATTTGTTCATCAATTTAGTCCTTCGAGACGTTGGTTCCTCTGTAATACTGCGACGAGGAGGCGTAGAGTGTATTTGATTGGTGACATCTTGCAACATCGATGTTGATAGTCTCTGTCTCTTTAATTGTGGGTACGTATTCGACGGAGGAGTAGAAGACATTACTGATATAGACGGTATCTTCGAGTAATGCATGATCAAAAGTTGTATCAGATGAGTTTCAGATCTTGCTGACTTTCCAAGCCAAAACCTTTGCCAAAAGCCTCGAAATTTCACTTGGCACTAAAACCTCTCTCCTACAACTCCACAACAAAGCACGTAGCTCCTAAAACGAGCTCTAATGGTCTACTTTTGATTAATGATGGGCTAGTCTGAATCGTATTATTCTTGAAGGTAAACAAAAACAGCCGTCATCGGGGACGGACTGTTTACACTATTAAGCACATAGAATTATTAAATAGTCTCTGTAAGAGAATCAAGGCCTGATCGAGGGCCTAAGCCCTGCTATAAGCTCAATTGATGTAGCTGAGGATGTGTGTTGTATTTACAAAGCGCGGGAGGAATTTTTGTTCTTTCAATTGAAGTCGTTAGCATTAACGTTTCTGGTCATCGCGGGCAATGCGACTCTGATACCTTCTATATCCTTGGACATCTTGATTTGACAGCCAAGCCTACTTGTCTCTGTGAGCCCGTAAGCTAGGTCCAGCATATCGTTTTCATCATCATCTGGTTCTGGTAGGGCATCGTAGTAATCTGGATCGACAATGACATGGCATGTAGAGCAGGCACAAGAGCCACCACAGGCTCCCTCCATGTCTAGATTGTGTGCTTGGGCAATATCCAATAGAGTTTCGCCTGCGCTGACTTCAAATGTCTTTTGAGTGCCATCCTTGAGAATATAAGTGACATGTAGCTCTTCACCCTTCTTTGGTTTCTTCAAATGACCATGCTGGAGTAGTAATGAGGACGAAAATGGCCTCTTAGAACTAGCTGTGAAGGTATTAGTGCCTCGACAACGAGTCATCGGTCTATAAGTCCTTGTAAATGTATTGGAGAGATTCAAAACCCCACGGGAAAGAGTAGAGACCTTAAACATCGTGCTGTGAGTATTGAGTAAACTCCCAACGGGCTAGAGTTCACTGGAATCGGGCAAAGTTGAACACTTTCTATAGTACTAGTTTTTTCTATCGCTCTTACAAAAGTTAACAGATTGAAAAATCGCTAATCGAGAAACAAGCTAACCAGGTAAAAGAGGGCATTGATAGTGCCGTAGATAGACGTTTTGATAGCATTGGTAAGTAATAGCTTGGGAGAACTGGGTTATAACTTCGTTGAGAAGGTGAAGTCACGTGATACAGGCTTATGAGTTGAATAAGTATCATAACGGGGCACTTTATGAAGTATAACACTTCGAAAAGTGTAGGAGATTAGTCTCAACAGCGAAATGAGTTCACTATTATCATCCTATGAGACAGATTATAAGAGTACGCTGGAACAGGCTCGCTCCAGTTTGAAAGAGGCCGCTGGGCAGCCTGTAGCACAACGGAACTCGACGTTGAAGCAGATCGAGTCACAACAGGAAGAATTATACGATCTGATAGATCAAATGGAGATTGAGGTTAACAACAGTATTACCAATAGCCAAGGCCGGGCTTCTTACAAGGCAAAATTACGGGATTACAAGAAACAAGT
>NC_016501.1:1221232-1228112 GCF_000243375.1 Torulaspora delbrueckii | reverse complement strand
AACGAGGAACAGAGGCAACAACTTCTGTCTAATCATCAGATTTTACAAAATTCAGGAGATAAGCTGAGAGATGCCACCAGGATAGCCACTGAGACTGAAGGAGTAGGATCTCAAATTATGATGGATCTGAGGTCTCAGAGGGAAACTCTGGAGAATGCTAGACAAACTTTGTTTCAAGCTGATTCCTACGTCGATAAGAGCGTAAGGACTTTGAAGACGATGAGCAGAAGGCTGGTGGCTAATAAATTTATCAGTTATGCTATCATTGCTGTTTTGATCTTGCTGATATTACTAGTTTTATTCTCGAAGTTTAGGTAGTTTAAAGATATATGAGTAATAAAGATAATCTATCCAGTCAACTCGGATTCGCGCTCTGCAGTGCTGCTCTTGCTTCCAAGCTTTAAGTTCTTCATCTTATCCTTCAAAGTACTCATCAACTTCGATTCTGACTTATGAGCAGTTGTGGCATCTAGTGATGGTCTTCTGCCCTCATTTTCAGTGATTTCATGCTTTAGCTCTTCCACGTCGTCCTTGCCGACAGCAGGACTAGTTTGTGGCGTAAGACCAGAAGGGGCACCACCGATCCTGTGTAAGCGTTTTTCCTCCTCTGAAAGATCTAGCACAGTAGCTGTGAAATTGATCAAGGATTTTGCACTCTTACGTCTTGCCAGTCTTCTTCTCCTAGCAGTCTCGGTCTCTTCAGGAGGAGGCGACGAAAGCGGGGTGGAGACTGACGACCTTGCAGTACGAGGCAATCTCACGCAGGAGACACCAACATCACTGATCCATTTGGCTACTAGCGCAGTCCAACCACATTGGTGCGAAGCTCCCAGACCTCTACCAGTATCACCGTCGAAATATTCATAGAACGGAACCAGATCTTTGAAGTATTCATCGGTGGATAACATGTGAGCATAATCACCGTAGTTACAAGCACGATCACCATTTTCATCTGGCACGAATAAGTGGATCATACGATACCCCAACTCTTCGGCGACTTCAGCTAAGTTCAAATACTCACCAGACCCCGTTGGACATTCAACCTTGAAATCAAATCCGTAGTATAAGTAAAATCTCTGCAAAGATTCAATGATCAGGAAACTTGTTGAAAACCAGATTGGTCCTCTCCAGTTCGAATTACCACCAAACATACCAGAATCTGATTCCCCAGGTAAATACTTGACTGAATAATCCTGGCCATGAACGTGCATGGTGAAGGGATTCTCTTCATGATATTTCGACATTGACCTTATACCGTAATCCGACAAGAATTCCGTCTCGTCCAACATACGCTTCAAAATAGCTTTCAATCTATCAACGCTCACCAAAGAAAGTAACATCCTCTCACCAACACCTCTCTTTGTCATGGAAGCAATATTTCTATCAAAAATTTCTGGCCTATTATCAATAAACCAGTCGACCCTCTTTTTGAAACTAGGGAACTGGGTGAACAGATGGGGTTCCAAGGTCATTGAAGCGTACAGTGGAATCAAGCCGACCAGCGACCTGATGGGCAACTGCTCTCTGTTTGGTCCACCCCAAGAAATAGCATCGTAGTAAAACTGGTCCTTTTCGTTCCATAGATTTTGTTTAATCATCTTTTGGCAACTCTCTCCCGTTGTATCTATCAAATACTCAAAAGACATGGAATCACTAATGAGGATGAAGTGCTCGAAAAACTTGGATGCAATATCTTCGTAAACTGGGTTCTCTTTTGCCAGTTCCAACGCTATGTTCAACATTTGCAAGGAGTAAAATCCCATCCAACCTGTTGAATCGGCCTGTTCTAGTTTCCCACCTGTGGGCAAAGGCTCACTTCTGTTAAAGACACCGATGTTATCTAGACCGAGGAACCCGCCTTCGAACACGTTGTTACCATCAGAATCTTTACGATTGACCCACCAAGTAAAGTTCAACAGCAATTTTTGGAAAACCCTTTCCAAGAAAACTCTATCTTCACGATTGTACAGGTTTCTTTCCAACTTATAAACACGGTACACTGCCCAGGCATGCACTGGAGGATTAACATCATTAAAATTCCATTCGTAAGCAGGAATCTGACCATTTGGATGCATGTACCATTCTCTTGTCATCAAATCCAATTGCCTCTTTGCAAAATCTGGATCGATCATTGCCAGCGGAATGCAGTGGAACGCAGTATCCCATGAAGCAAAGAATGGATATTCCCATTTATCGGGCATCGATAGAATATCTTCACAGTAGATATGCTTCCAATTTTTGTTCCTACCATTAGCTCTATTAGGAGGAGGATGTGGCTTAATACTAGCGTCACCATTATACCAGGCTTCGTACGTCAGATTGTAGAACTGTTTGGTCCATAGTAAGCCCGCAAAGGCTTGCCTCTGAATCTTTCTCAATTCTTCACTAATGGGCAAAGGCGTGATTCTCCAGTAGAAATTATCAGCTTCCTCCTCACGATTGTCAAATACAGTGTCAAAGACGTCTTCGTCAACCACAGCCAACTCATCTGTGCGAAAGATATTATCCGCCGGATCATCAGTGAACTTATATCTCACGGTAACGTACTCTCCAGGTGGGATATTCTTGAAATGGTACACAGCACATGCCTTGGTACCTTCATTCTTTGGGTTAACAGCCTTCTTGTTACCCTTAACCAGGTATTCTTCGAAAGCATCCTTAGTGTAATCTGCTGGATTCTCTTCAACACCGAACAGTTTGATCAAATTCGATTCATTTTCAGTAAACAGCAACTCGGGATCAACATCTTCGACATCCTCGGAATCATCGCCGGTAAAGGCACCTGGTGAAGGTTGGAATACGATATCTCTAGTACCATACTTGCTAGTTGTCACGTGAATCAAGTTATCTGCTTTATCGTCCTTCTTTAAGCATGGCTTCTCACTATCCTTCTCCCAAGCCCAAGTATTCCTGAAAAAGATTTGTGGAGCCACGTATAGCTCACCAGATTCCTTATCGCTTCTGTTGTGAATAGTGATTCTAAAGTTCAAGTCATTTGGGTTTTCATCGCCCTTAGCCATCTCGTAAAACACATCGAAATAAGGCCGATCACCTGTCTCTTTCTCCTGGAACAAGCCATCGATCTCATAGATCTCAAACTCTTTATCCTGATAACCCCGATTGGCGTTTTCCTGGACCAATTGCTCATAAGGGAAAGCTTTTTTGAAAGGATACTTGTACAATGCCTTCATGTATGAATGAGTAGGCGTGTTGTCAAGATAATAGTACAATTCCTTAACATCTTCACCATGGTTTCCCTGAGGGCCCGTGAGACCAAACAAACGTTCCTTCAACCTCTCATCACGTCCGTTCCACAGCGCAACGTTCGTACATACGATCTGCTTATTATCAGACACACCAAAGAGACCGTCCTCTCCCCAACGAAATACTCGAGCATTTGCATGTTCAAAGGGAAAATGAGACCAGGCATCACCATTATAGGAATAATCCTCCCTTACAGTAGCCCAACTACGTTCGCTTAAATAAGGACCCCACTTGTACCAATACTTCTCGCGCAAACGATTCTCTCGCAGCCGTTTCTCCTCCACAGTCGAATCGACTAGCTCTTCGCGTAATTTCTCCATGTCGCTAGCCCCTTTCGACGTTGATCCCCAGCATTTCAAAGTTAAAGCCCCAGTTTATATACTTTGACCCCCAAATAAACATACCCCCTGCAATGCGCGGTGCAAAATACCGTCAACAAGCTGGACCTCGGAAGAGTGGATCAAGGTCGATCAATTGAGGGTCCAGGCTTAGTAATTGATTGCCTGCACTTTCGTAAGACCCCCTTAATAGCACTGACTTGCGATGTCAAGCGTTGACTAAGATTGCACATTGATAGTTACTTGTCGCAAACGACAATGCGACTCACATCTCTTCGATGTAGAATGGCAGTCCAATCGACATTGATTAGACTAATTTCTTAGATTTGATCAATGATAGAGAGCCATTTGTTTCTTTAATAGATTTTACCTTCTCCGCATTACTACACACACACACATACAATAGTTAATGCAAAGGATTAATCTTATTGCCCGAGTTTCAAATCATCTGGGGTTTCTTGATACTCCGAATCTTTAGAGGTCGAGAGCTCATCTCAACTACTCGTCGATTACCACCCATCCCCAATCTCTCGATCTGCACTGATAAACGCTTCTCAGGACTCCTATCCACTCTATTACAATTATATACGTAAATTCTATATTGCGTAAATCCAATGGTACTCCAAACCAAGTTGTTTCCCCCCAATGCCTATTCATAATCCGTTAAACCCAAATTGTACCTCTTACGACCGCACATTGGCAAGCCATAGTCTATAGTTGTGTTGAGCAGCGTCTGCAAAGACGTCTTCGTCAAACCCAACCGCCTTCCGAGGCCGCTGTGGTGCTACAACGGGTTGTTCAGCATATTTGTAATCTTCATCGACAGTAAAAATTCTATCATCATCAACCGGTACCACTAAAGGTTGTGTCTCGAGCAGTTCCTCATATAATTGCTCATCTTCAAAATCTGATAGTCCACTGGGACTATCTGACAGCATCGGCAGGCTGTTAAAACTAGTTTGTGCGAACGATAGTGGGAAAACGTCTTCAAATGACATCTCTTGATATTTTACTGTCCTTCTAGGAACCAATTGACCTCTATAGAGCAATCTAACGGTCTGTTATATACCTTTTGTGATTGATTAAACCGCACCTTTTCAAATTACTCATCGCTTAGTGCGGCTGGCACCCACTGTGGCTTGCAGGTCAAAAGACACCTATAAAAGAGCACTTCAAGTCGCGACCCTGTGGGTATCTAAATGAGTCACACACAACAACAAACAATAAACATCAAAGAGCCACCTCAATGTCCGATCCTTGCAAGCCTGAAGCCTGTGCGATTCAAAACTGCCTCATTTCAAGTGACTACAAGGAGTCAAAGTGTCAAGATCTTGTTGACCAATTGTACCGTTGTTGTGATAAATTTTACAAGGAAGACGGCAAGGAGAATAAGTCTCCTTGTTGTCCCAAACCTGATCTGCTAGCGCTCAAGATGAAACAGCGCGGTTTATAGTTTATAATATGTAGGTGCGAGATACCTGGTGTGCATCACTTGGGGTGAAATCACACGGAAGGGAATCCCTAACCCAAATTAATCTAAGATCAGCCGCGAGCACGGCAGCGGTGTTGCCACCGCTGTACAAAGTATACGCCCACTGGTTACAAGTAACCAGGCGAACCGTGACTCTGGGCGTCTATAAGACATTGTTGGTTCTTTGTAAATGGGTGTATTGTAAGTGAAAAATTTGACGCTCGCTTATATAGTGAAAAAATTGGTGAAAATGTGGTGAAGCTGGGTAAATCAAGAGGACAGTTAGGGCTAAGCGATGAGGAGTTTAAAGAGGTAGAGAGGGAATTTAGGATGATACGGTGATTTGTTTTTGAGCTTTTCAGCGAGTGGACTGGAGCTTTGGAGGTTGGGATGCGATTTAAAATCTTGAAATGCTACAACTTTACTTAACGTTCTTGCCATTGTTCATTCCTGTAGGTGTGATGATTATTTTACATGTTTGTATGTTTCGTAGCTTGGCAGCATGGACATAAACATAAGTCTGCAATTTAATTTTGAATGTGATACCTCCATTTGCACACATAAAAGTAGAAGGATAAAAATTTTACCAAGAAGTTTCGCATACGCTTTTGGGACAGTTGTCTTAATGAAGTGGTGAGATTTAACTTGAATGTTTGTCCTTATTGTACTTTTATGTTTTGTTCGTAATGCGCGTAATCTCCAAAAGGATCCATTGCCCATCGCTTAGTTTGAAATAAAGTTATCAAAGATATTACCAATGGTACATACTTCCTTATGTGACAATACTAAAGTTAATTTCTTAAACTAATTTTTCCTTTTTAATCTCAGAAATCAGTGGAACTAGCTCATAAGTCGGGATATCATCACGAGCGATCTTCTTCGTGAGAGCATCGAAATACCTTAGATAAAATCTTAAGCCGTGTTTACCATCGAAAAAAGTCCAAAGGTTGCTATACACGCCCCATGTGGGATTTTGATCAGTAAGCGCATTCACACGTCTTGCGACTTCATCCCAACGATCAATGTCTTCTCCGGGTGCGATGGTGGCTATAATGGCTAAAATTTGGATTCGCTTGCTAGTAGTACTCTCCGAAGATTCCGAAACTTCTCTTACGGGCCGATTACGGTCCCATGATTTGAAATCGCGTGGTAGGGTCTGATCAGGTAGTATGATCCGCTCTTTTTTGGCCAAATTGAACTGATGACGAATTGTCCGCTGATAGGTGTTCGCAGCTGTAGCCAGCAAGTTATTTTGTTCTTTCGGGCTCTTTAAGAAGTTTGGTTTCAGCACATAACGTCTAAAGTAAACCTCGCATAGCACACAATCATAGAAACAATACCGTGTCCTCCATTTTCCTGCCACATAAAGTTGTTCATTGAGTTTACTGGCTACCTTGCCCATGCCAATGGCAAATTGTTTTGCTCTGTTCTAAAGATTTCTTCCACAATTTCTGCCAACAAGCTCACATTTCTTGATATCAAGCGATTCACCGATTTCTTTCTGCGCTCGCCATAGATTATAGGGCTTAAGATGACACCTACAATAAAACCTATTATGATGAGAATGCACCATCCTGGTTGAGAGGAGTAGTACACATAATGGAAAGCGACCACTAGTCCTCCCAACCACGCAAGCAACAGGACTGGTAGATAGGACCTGCTGGCTTCGTAGCACTTCCATGAGAATTGAGATTCAAAATCGTTCTTGGGAATTGCTAATGTACCATCATCGCAATCAGCATAACAACTCAATTCCACATCTGCTTTACCCATAATACTTAGCCTATTGTCAAATTTATCAGTATAT
>NC_016501.1:1309-17528 GCF_000243375.1 Torulaspora delbrueckii | reverse complement strand
ATTACTTTTAAATTACAGTCTTACGCCTTAAACCAACTTGGCCACCGAGAGGTAAGATGCTCCTGTTAAAAGTCAGTTGCAATATAACCGGGGTACGAGGCAGACGAGCGCGGCTGGAACGTTTAACCATCGAACACTAATGATTGCTTCCATTTTTTATCTCAAGAAAAATTGAAAATATTTTTTCTTACCCAAACAATAAACTGAAATAAACATACATACGCCCGTTAGCCAAAAGACATGTTGAACACCTAAAACAGATGCGTTTTCAATAGGAATCGTAAATTGGTTATGGAGAAAAAGCTGAAGAAGACAGAACGGCGCGCGAATTGTTATGTGCGGCTTGCAGGCTAATATTGATTGAAATAATATCACAAACAGCTGAAGCCGATTTTATCTTGCTTCGATTTAGAAAATCTGAATTTGGCACCTTGGTGCTGTCCAAGATCAAGATCAGTTATAATTGGAAAAACTGCTTCAGCTGAAATTATTTTGAAGGATCCAAAATTTGTAAAATAGTACTTTTATTTGTTCAACAAGTAGAAAGTCAGATCAAGTTCGAGTAACCTGCCTTTGTAGCTTACTCAAGCAGAGCGCTTGCTTGATTAATGCTAACTGAACAACGCGTTACTTCCTTTTCTTTTGAGACTAGACGAGCGATAACAGATCATTACGAAGTTTTTTTGTGGGTTTTCATGTGCTCTCTATAAAGCCATTGATATTATGTATTAATTTTATAAATCAGAAATGTGATAGTATGATCAAGACATACCAATGAGTGGATCAACTATCATATTGAGGCCCACGGAAATAGGAAGGACCCTCATAGTTGGGGCTACGGCCATAGTTCCGAAGGCCTATATAAAGACCTATGAAATAGCTATCGAAGTCTATCTAGCCCCGTCCGAGAGAGAGGGGGACCACAGATTAAGTATTAATACTAAATACCATCCGTATTATTACATACAATCAGAAAACATGGGCATGTGGCGTAGTTGGTAGCGCGCTCCCTTAGCATGGGAGAGGTCTTCGGTTCGACTCCGGACTTGTCCAATTTTTTGTTATAGTTGTCACACCGCACTATTCAATTTTTGTCAAGAACATGAGCTGTTACTGAAGATAGGCATAAAATCTTGAGATAGTTGGATCTTCCCTGATACAGAAGTTCCACTCTCCGGCATCATGTATTTGGTTTTTTCGTTTTGAGGCGCGCTGCAGATCAATGAGAGGAGAGGATTTTGATAAGGCCTGTGTTAATCGAACGTTAAGATGTCATTGGAGGTGATGAGATCGTGAAGCCACTGTAAGTAGAGAAACGCAGCTTCATTGACAAGAGAGACACGATGTAAATTGAGCCAGCCACGTCGTAACACCGTGTAAAAGCGACCTCAGAATACCTGTGTGGCGCTCTTGCTATGCATCTTCGCAACTTACACTCCCTTATAAGTGTCATAACTCAGAAAGCCATGGTTGCGCGCCAGATGCCAACTTTTGGCTCTCTCTACGAAATCTGACAGTCGTTTTCTTCCAGAAACAGACTTTTGTCTCATCTCCTAATACAGTTGTTTTCGACATGTGTGCCTGCAGGTTCTTAAGACCCTAAAAGGGAAATATTCTCGAGGACTAGTGTTCGCTGCAGGTCCCACATTGCTTGGTTTCATGACTCTCAAAGAGGCGGTTTGCCCCACTTTAATCATCTTCTCCGTAATTACAACGTGGCTTGGCGTAGACCAAAAAACTTGGAACATTTAGCGTTAGCGCTACAACCACGTTAGAAACAGCAAACTCTTTCTTGAAAACTACGGAACCTGACATTCCATCAAATGTTATAATATTCTCACGAAGGAAAAAAAACACAAAACACAGATCATTGCTTTTAAAGTCCCCAGCCCTGGTTCATTGTAAATTAAAGCAGCGACAGGTCAGGAAAAAAATTCAAAGTGAAATAAAATGAGATAAAATGAAATGAGCCAGTATTCAGTTCTCATTTATTATAGTAGTTAGGCTCAGATCAAGAGTTTGGCATATGATAATGATTTATAAGGTGACCAATTATTTAGACCACTAAATATATAAGAAAAATCAACAGACGAACATATAGGTGCTACTTAGTTTAAATCTGCTAATATAACGATGAACTGTAATTTTTTTAGGAACACCACTAATACTCAAGAAAGCAAGGCACAAGAAAAAACAAACACTTTCTTATACCAATTAGGGTTGGTGGTGCTAATTTGTATATAAATATTGTTGTATAATCCTAAAATTTGAGGATGACAAGAACACTAAGACGCAATTAATGGAAAATATATAACCAGTAGATAATGCATAGTGGGAATGAATAACTACGTAAGTAATATCATTGAGGGCCACGTCTAGCGTCTACTAATGCATAAGATAAAGCTGTGAATCCAAGAAAAAGTAAACAAGGATAAGAAAGCAATGACAGAACCTTTGTTAGAGCAAATTTAAAGTTATTATAAATAAGCGTTACTCAAGAAATAGTACAACTCCTGTAGGAGCGGCAGTCGCCGCGGTAATCGGGGGTGAAAGAAGCTCTAGTTTAATCATATATATATATATATATATATATATATATAGATATGATTCCTAAGCGGACTGAATTTTTATCTCATAACCTCTACTCTCAGAATCCCGAACGGATGCAGTCCTCGAATTACCAAAAAAGACTGCAAGTGGAAGGGAAACGAAGTTGATTTCAATTTGTGTTTTTATATCTAATGAATAATACTAGTATTAGATAGACTTATTTAGATATTTAGGGTTTCAAATAACCATTTTTTTTGAGTTTTATATGTAACTTTAATAATAAGATCAATATTGTGATGAGCAGACATATCAATACCGAACGAATTATTGTTACCAATAAATCCTTTCAGTCATGGGTTATCTTTTTCATCAAAAAAGGTAATGTCGTTTAATAGGTATCCTAAGTTCAATACTATGTTTTTCTACTACTAGTTGTTTGTGTTTTTTTAAACCATTTCTTCAAAGCCTTGACATCTCTCTGTTGAGACAAGTAGGGATGGTAATGGAAGATCAGCTGAAAAAACTCCTCTACAATATGATGAGTACCATTGGAGCAACCTTGATGGCGAAGCTCAGCGCCTCTATTCTTTGTATTGGAGTCCACAATGTGTGTCAATCCTGCAACTGCACCTTGAGCAGTCTAATCTTTACGCTTGTTGATGTTGTAATTAGCATCGCTCGCCTTCCACAATCCTATGTAAGTTTTATCAAACTTGACATCAAAACGCTTACAGTAAGTAAGACTCACTCTGGAATCTCGGCTGAGGACCAAATTGGATCCAAGACCGTTCCTTATCTAGTGAATCTCAGAGGCAATCAGCGTAAACCCTCACAACTTTCAATCCGGACTTACAATTGAAATGATATAGAGAATTCGTGGCATAGCCATGTATTTTCTCACAGCTATCTCGCTGTCTCTGTCAACAAGATTTGCGCTGCCACTGGCCTGAGAGTTGGTGTACATGCCATCGTGGGCCGAATACCATTTACTGTAAAACAGCAATCTCCTGTACATTTTCAGCGGCCTGCCATGTTCTGAATTTCTATAGAGTTAATTTCTTTAGAGGCCGACGTTTTTCGATCTGGCATTTACTCACGGATTCGTCTTTGCCTTCGGGAAGACTCCTCCTGCGTCATATGAAGTAGAAACATAATTCAGACACACACGCATTCGAACAACCATCGACACGCCAACATTAGACCAGATCAAATGTATCCATAGCGTTTCCTGGCTCAGAAACAACATCACTACTGGCTTGGGAGGTCATAGTTTTGAAGCCACTGAGGAACAGGTGAAGACCCCGATCCACTAAATATGACACGCAATCGCTGCTTTAGGAACTTAGAAAGAAACCACTCGATGAGAATTTTCGAACACGCATCAAACACATCAAAAGTATACATCCATTGCCATTGTAGCTCAAAACCATGGCTCTGCGGACAATAACTGAAGATCATGGAATCTCTTCACCACCAGAGGCAGGGCACTTCCTTGTCTCTACCTAAGTTTGACTATGAGTATGAATGCCATCCAAAAATTTGGGTATGCTGGCTTTGTGAGTGAGAAACTACTCTCTCCTCAATTACAGGGTCAAGTTGACTGTAAGTTGAATACAGCCTCGGATGCCTCTGTTGGACATATTGACCAGATATTCGAATATTTCAGATCCCCTAAAGGATACTTCGAAAGTCAGTTTTGTTGAGGTGGAGATATGCCTTGGAAAAATGGTCGAACATCGTTATTTCATAAGCTCACCGGTTGAAAAAAGGCTTGAGCCTGCAAAGTATTTTAAAGCTTATTGGATTGGCCGTGAAGCGTCTCAGTTACAGCCTCCTACTTTACATGATTGATGTCAAGTGGTTTGCACCCCCTTACTTCAGTTCAGTTGATTGCCTCTGTCAGACAGGTATGAAATTGCATCAGTTCTACAGTCAGCACTAAATAACGGGTTTGAATGCAGCGCTAGAGTTGGTGCATGGTAGTTCAAAAGTGCGAGACCTGCACCACTGATAAGCCACGAAGATGGTCACTTGTGCATATGTGGGATGGTCGTGATAGATAAAATACCGTTACGGATCATGGCATTTATATCCATTATGGTCAAAATGATCAAAGTACTAGAGGTATCTTTTTGATAAAATGATACGAGCCTTTCGTCATTGGAGGAAAGACAGGTCCTCTGGGTAGTGATTGAGGGCTCACCTTCACCTAAAGGTGAAAATCTACGCCTCACAGTGGATGTGGGACACTCGTAACTCTCCCGGTACCAAAAGGAAAAGCTTGCGGTAGAGTACACTATTCAATGAGGATTATAATCCATCGTGAATTCGAACGCGGTTGCATCCTAGATCCTAGGGTCCAGGAAGGTATCACCATTCTATAATTAATGTTTGACTCGAAGGTTGTCCTGGCAGACGCACAACTATCGCCGTTGGCCATACAAGCGTGAAGTTTTTTCGTATGATTGGTTGAATGACTAAAGAGAAGAATATCATCACTTTTATCTGGAAGCTGGTTTTATGATATGGGCGATTATTAGTGAAGGACCGGGGGTTTTCAGGTTTTCTTTTGTCCCTGGCACTTGTGCGGATGATGCGTATGTGAGTTAAACCACAGCTTTGATCGACTGGAAAAAGTAGGCGCCAGATTCTGACTTCTAACTTTTAGCCCGAGCTGGTCACACATCCATATCACCAGATATATCAAGGCCCGGGACGCATCAGCAGGTATGGAATTATATCTCATGCTACAACTACCGAGATAAAGATCTCAGAAAAAGCCCCAAGCACATTTTTCCAAGCGAACAATGTAGTAATGATGCGTCAAATGATCATGAAAGACAAAGCTACAAGATTGCCCAAATGATAAGGCGTCTCCCTCCTAAGGAGAAGACTGCAGGTTTGAATCCCGTCGCGATCGATTCGGGATAGTTCACTGCTTGGCGCTAGTACTCAATGTTTTACAAGCTAGCCCCAAAAAAAGCTACTGATAATTCAATGCCTTTTTTCTTCGATAGGCAGCTTAAAAATAACTGAACTGCCTAGAATTTGACTACAGAAAGTTTTCATGTCATGATTTTTTTATTTTGCCTTAGGACATGTGGAACATTTGAACAACTGAGAAACACATATACGAAATTAGACGCTTTACTCTGTGAAGAGCCGGAAGGGATAGCGCGTAGAACAGTGCTCATTATCAGTTTCTCCAGAGCTCCATTGTTCAAAACCGTGGCGCATATAGCCCCGATGAAGCCACGGAAATATCCGCTGCACCTTCAATTTTCTAGACACTGAAGAAGGCAATCCACATTCCCGATATATCCAGTAGCATATGCTCTGGATCTCTCCTCATGCGCGCGAACTTTTTTCTAGGGCCCACGCTGTTCGGCTGTTATGAAGTTTGAGCCATTTTCTCAATGGAAGGAAGCACTACTTTATTTCCTTCTACTGCCATTTTTCGATTAGGGTGCCCTGCCTGCAGCTCCTAAAATGGAAAATTCTCCAGGATTGACTTTGGGGCAGGCTCCTTTGTTTACAGATTTCAGACTTTCCAATAGGCAGGTCTACCTAGTTTTGACTACTATCTCCTCTGCAGGATGCACAAATCATACGATTCTTTCCTTTCCCTAGAAAGGAACGTTTTCATGGCTCTGTCAAAGCTAATGGTTTTAATGATCTTTCAGAGAACATGGATTAATAAAAATGTGTCAAAACAACCAAATGAAAGGAAGTCCTAATAATCTTTCCAGCTTATTTGAAAAACCTGTTCTTTAAAAAAACTTACCGTGAAGTGAAAACATCATTATGTTAGCGATTCCCGGTCATCCGGAAACCCTTCCAACATGGTGGAAAGAAGCGATTATTTACCATATCTATCCGGCCAGTTTCAAAGATTCGAACAATGATGGCTGGGGTGATATGAATGGTGTAACTTCTAAACTAGAGTACATCAAAGATCTCGGCGGTAATGCCATCTTACTGTGTCCAATTTGCGACTCTCCACAGGATGATATGGATTATGATATAGCGAGTTACAAGAAAGTGTGGCCTACTTACGGTAGCAATGAGGACTGCTTTAACTTGATTAACAAGACTCACGAGCTAAATATGAAATTTATCATCGATTTGATCATCCACCCTCACCATTGCTCGAGTGAACATCCATGGTTCAAAGAGTCTCGATCTTCAAAGAATAATGCTAAACGTGATTGGTTTTTTTGGAGGCCACCAAAGGGGTTTGATAAAGAGGGCGAACCAATTCCACCGGACGACTCAAAATCATTCTTTAGCGGTTCCGCTTGGACTTTTGATGAGCACACTCAGGAATTTTACTTGCATTTATTTGCTGAGACCCAACCAGATTTGAATTGGGAGAATGAAGAGTGTAGACAGGCTATTTACGAAGATGTGATCAGTTTTTGGCTAGACCATGGTGTTGATGGTTTCAGAATTGATGCAGGTGGCCTTCACTCCGAGACCCAAGATCTACCAGATGTTTCTAACATAATCTCTGACTCAAAGTGGCAACCGTGTGTGGTTTATCATAGCAACGGACCAAGGATTCATGAGCGGCACCCAGAGATGAATCAGCTCATGAACAGACTTAAAGATGGTAGGGAAATTGTTATTGTTGGTGAAATGGCTTATTCCACTGATGAAGACAAGAGATTATTAACTAGTACTGGTAGAAACGATATGTCACACCAATTTCATTTTCATCATATTCACTACGGACTGGATCCGTCGTTCCGTTACAATCTGGCTCCGACCGAATTGAAGTACTGGAAATTGGCTATCCAGGAAAGCTTTAAATTCATCAATGGTAATGACGCTTGGTCCACAATCCACATGGAAAACCACAACCAAGCTCGGTCCATCAGCAGGTTCTGTGATGACTCTCCAAAGTACCGTGCCATTAGCGGTAAGCTGCTGCAGTCAATTCCAGAGACCATGACGAAAACTCCAATGCCGTGGTCACACGAAGAACCAAATGCCGGCTTCTGCGAACCTAGTGTTAGGCCGTGGTTATCGTTGAACGAATCATTCAGAGACGGTATCGATGTCGAGAACGAGATTAAAGATCCCCAATCTGTCCTGCATTTCTGGAGAAAAGCTCTTAAGTTCAGAGCCACTCACAAAGAACTTGCAGTTTATGGATACGACTTTGAATTTGTCGACTTTGACAACAAAAAGCTATTTAGTTTCACTAAGAAGTATTGCCACAAGACCTTGTTTGCCGCTTTGAATTTCAGTTCTGATGAGATTTCTTTCGAAATTCCAAATGATAATTTAACTTACTCACTAGCCTTTGGCAACTATTCTGAAGAGAAGGTTGACCCATCCCTCAGATCTTTGAAGCCTTGGGAAGGGAGGATTTACATCCACGAAAACTTTTCTCTCTTGGATCTTTAGAAAAATAAGTTTTCATTATCTGCATATCGCTAATATCATCAGAAATATTGATTGATAAGCTCTTATACTGTAATGCTGTGGAACATGCTCGATTCCACCCTGTCCTCCCTTTCTACTGATTTATTCTTGATGGCTGGGTTCGGGAGTATCTTCAATTCGCATCTTCAGATCTCACTATTGCGCCAAAATCATGAAAGGCCTTTCGAGCTTGAGTTCAAAGGTCTTCTAGCAAACTAAGTAGTACGAACTGGCAGGAGAACTTTATGAAAGCTAATTTTTCGCTTGGGTGGAAGCTACGAGAGAGTCGCAACATATGCGCGTACGAAGGGGCCAGGGCAATTATGGCGAGTTGACCCTCTTCTCCACCTAGAGTGAAGAAACTGAAAGAAGCACTGACTGCCGTCGATTGCTCACAGTTGCAGCTGAGCATGCTGTTCCTTACTGTGCTGAATCTTCTGGCGAAAATCGACGAGCAAACTAAACAGCTATTTATTATATTAGGTCCTAGATTGAATCTTACATTACCACACCTAGAGCAGGTCTAAAAACGTGTTATACTCCTCAACTTCATGCACACTAGTACCGTAAACTGCTCTTCCTTCATCAATCAGCGATCGTAAAGGACAGTCCAGATAGCTATCATGACTGACCTTCCATTTTCTAAGTCAATTTGCTGCAATTGTGGTAGTCTAGATAGGGAATGAAACATTCTCATAGACTTACATGTATTGTCGGATCGCCTCCTATTGTAGTTGAAATCAACTAGCCAACCTTATCCCAACTGTAACTACGTCGCGGAAGTCTGATTCGGCTAGCACCGTCCAAAAATTACAAGGTGAGCGGACATTGATTGATACTGTACCATTGGGACAAATAAGCTATCTTCATCACCTATATCAATTCCCCATAATAAATTTCATCCTCAGTACATTCGCATCAGGGTATCATTCTTGCAGTAGCTCCCGTGGCTACCACCAGCTCCGCTGTAAGATAATCTGCCTTGTTGCTTTAAAACTAACAATGGCTCAAAAATTGAGATGATAGTAATACTAAGGGTCTCAGTACCGATAGATGAACCGCTTTATTTTGTAAGAGGATTTAGTGGCCTAATCTTACGTGGATTCCATTTACCCCAAGGAATACTCAGTTTGTTTGTCCAATCTGACAAACTAGTAGGCAGCTTCCCTCAGCCTAACTACATTCCACGTTGACGAGCTCACAGACGTCTTTTACAAAAAAACGTCTGTATAGTTACCAACAAGTACCTTTTCTATAATTTCAAAAAACAAGTAGTCTGGTAATTGGTCCTTGGAACTTAACACCAACAGAGATAGGAAACAACAATTTTGCCCACCCGTTGACTGTTTTCCACCGTACGACCACAACTGCTTTCTTACCAAAGAATCTGGTCAACACTAAAAGAACAACCCCACGACTGCTTCCATGGGCAACTTTTCTCCTGTTTCCCAAAATCATACAAAGTGTGCTCCCACGAGCAGTGGGATGTACTTTATTTCCTCAAGAAGCGATGTTGATTACGAAAGAGCTTTTGAAATCATAAGCTCTCATTTTGGTCCATTCAGAGTATAGCAGTCACAGGGAAACAATAAAACCGAACGAATGACCATCCATCTCAATTAAAATGTCTTCAGACGTCTGTCAGTCAAACAAGTTCCACGGAGATCCCTTGGATGAATTCCAAAAGAGAGCCACATTTCCTAAAGCTGTTTTTACCTGATATGTGATGCAGTCCGAAATGGAAGCTTCTGAATAATCCTTAATGGTCCCAAACATTTGTCAACATTTTTTTTCTTCACATTTCCTTCGTGTAGCCAGGATTCTTCGGAGACAGGGTTCCAGCCCAATTTGTCAAGTGCAGACAATAAAGCGCGCCGAGACTGATGATAGATTAACATGCATGAGAACCAACTTGAGACACAAAAAGACAAGGATGAGCTAAAAAATTCCTTTTTGAGAATTTACAGTTTCGATGCAGTTCTCTTTTAGGAATAAAATTCTTGGGGTCATCTCAAACTGAACATGAGATCCTCTTAGCACCTTCCTCGAGGGTCCATACGCTGGACTAAAATCCCAATGGGTCTCTTTTTCCGTACACTTGCGACGTTAATCTTTAGCTGATTTTTATCCTGCTAAAATTACTATACCCATCTGGAAATAGGTCATGAAATAGTTTCGTGGCCTGAGAACACCCCACTCGAGATCTCTCGAATCTGGTTGTTCATCTCCCAAATAGTACATGGAGCTTGTAAAACATGAACTTATGCAATGTATCGGCTCACACCACTAAGTAAATAACTTATTTTGAGTAAATGGTTATTCCACTTTTAGTAATTGCACCAAAGCTCGCTCCAGATATTATCCAACAGTTGTCGAGGAGTGAAGACCTGGCCCACCATCAACCAAATAGGACAGACAATAACCGTAGCTTTGAGACCAAACTGTTTTGGGTAACAACGCTTACTGTATCATAATCGCAAGATGTGACATTGCCTATCTTGTAACTTGGCTAACCTGTAAAAACCATCGGCTATTGCGTCAAGCTTTTGTATTTCCAAACAGTTAAAAGCCAGGTGAGTTTTGAGTTCTCCGACGTTATTAATCGATATATTTCTTCATGTTCTCTTCTTAAATCACTAACCCAGCCATAAATGCTTCCCTCTCTGCTCCTGTGCCTTCTAGGAGTTGCCTCTGCAATTCCTATGAACCCCAATGATGACAATGGCAAGACTGCTGTGAGCATCCTTCGCCGCTCAACTTCTGATGTGTCTGGAATCACTAAAATGTGTCCTGACCTGAACTTTGAATGGCATGCAATGAATACTAATACCATGCCTTATTATATGGATTTGTTATCTGTTGTTAATGTTGATGGTAACGTTTACGAGCTTACCATCCACGTCAAAGGAAAGGAACAAATTCCCTTGAAATATCTTTGGTCTTTGAAAATTATTGGTATCAATGGTCCACCAAGGGTACTAAACAACTTTATGGTAAGAACGAAAATACCTATATACATTGACAACCCAACAGATTTCACTACCACTAGTTCAAATTTATGGTCAAACGTAATAACGGTGATGATTGTAAAGTTGCCATGCCTCCCATTCCAAATACCCAGTATGAATACTTACAAGGTGATGCAGCACAATATTCTCAAAGTTGAAAGTGGGGTACAACTGCTTTTTGACTTGATGACTGGTTGTAACGCAGACAACAACGGCAATTCTAATGCTGACTTTCCGCTATGGTATTGGAATAATCCTAAGTGCTCTCCAAGCTCCACTACATCCAGCTCCACTTCTTCTGCGCCATCCAGCTCTACTTCTTCTGTACCAACCAGCTCAAGCTCAAGCACTCCTGTTAAGCCATCCAGCTCCACTTCTTCTGTCCCAACCAGCTCAAGCTCTAGCACTCCTGTGAAACCATCCAGCTCTAGCTCAAGCACTCCTGTGAAACCATCCAGCTCCACTTCTTCTGTCCCAACCAGCTCAAGCTCTAGCACTCCTGTTAAGCCATCCAGCTCTACTTCTTCTGCCCCAAAAAGCTTTTCGGTTTCATCAAGCCATCAGCCATCAACCTTGCCTACGAGAAACACTACTTCCATTTACCCAACTAGTTCAACTCAGACTTCTAGCGTCCCATGCGAGACCTCCACCTACATTACAACTAGGAATGGTTACCCAGTGACTGAGACTACCACTTACACTGTTCCATGTGAGACCTCCACCTACATTACAACTAGGAATGGTACCCCAGTGACTGAGACTACCACTTACAGAGCTCCGCGCGAGACCACCGCGTACGTCACTACAAATAATGGTGTACCTTTCACTCACGAAACCACTGAAGTCGTAGAACTTCCAACAACTGTAGGCCTTGAATCTACCAGCGAAGGTTTAGCATTTACCAGCTCAACTACTCAGGGTAGCGTGCCAATCAAAAGATCCATGAGCGTCGAAGCAAGTGGCAGTCAGGGTGCCATTCAAAGTGGTGTCGGAAGTACCATTAACTCATTATCAATTATCGAAGGTGCAGGCCACAAACTAAATGCTGGAATCACTGGTTTGTTGTTCATGGCTTCCTTTTTACTATTATGATACCCCAGTAGGATTTAAATTCACTTCACACCGAGCTCCACAAGGAGATTTTTTAGTTCGTCTGCGCAATTAACCAAACGTGTCGCTTTCACCTCATTTAATGAACGTTTATAAATACAAAGCTGTTGTTGTTCCTTTGTCACTAGTTGGGGAGAACATGATGTTTTCGCTGCGACTTCTGTCTCTTGAACTTAAGGGCTCGTAAGAAACTGGCTAAAAAACCTAGGTAGCGTCGAAAACCAGAAGCTAATTTATGGGTCCAGGCAGTAGAACTCCCAATAATTAGGATAAAGAGCTACCGCTGAAAGAATAATTTCAATGAGTTTGCCTATATGAAAGCTCAATCCAAACTGTACTTCGCCGCTTCTCGGTCTTAATTACTGCATTCTCCTGGTGAAGATGATATGTATCACTACTCACTGAAGACTCGCTATCTTCAAAATGACTCCGCAGGTTCTTGCTTGAGAAAAATGGTTGGTTATAATTAGTACCGAATAATGAAACAGTATTTGAATTACTGTGCTGTCAATATTCGGCTCGATAATAATTGAATTGGGGCAATGATTGGCAATGAGAAGAGATCTAACTTACTCAAGATTGCAGTCAGATGGCCAATAAATTTCTACATGATCTACTCTTCAATATGAAGAACACCATCAAAAATAGCTTTAAGTAATGAGGGTGCTTCACGCAGGTTAATCAATTGTTAAGGATTTATTCATCCTTAGTGAGAAATAAAAAACCAAGAGGACAACAACTCGACTAAAAGGGACAATTTTCACTTCGATGGTTTAGCTACAGTTGCTTATGAAAGTCAAATGGATTTTATTAAACAGATGATCTGAGAAACATCTTGGACTGTCCTTTGGGAAGACCAGCAAGCAATCATGCACAATGTCTCTATCTATCCGGCTGAGATATAGGGCATAAAAGGCTGTCGGTTCATCCTTCAGCAATGGTTGAATTACGGGACTAAGAGAGACTTCGTGCAACATTCCAACGTGAATAGCACGCAAAAATGAGCTGCTCATGGTGAAGACGATGGCACAGCAAACCAAACTCCAATACCCATGAAACTGCCGTTCAAATGTCTAAAAGACGAGAAAGCGAGCTTTAGGCCTTGGTCAACATAGCTTTAAGCTTTAAGGAACGACTGTTTGATTGAGAATTACCAAGGACAAGTGGAGAACGTTTCAGAGCACAAAAATATAGTTGAAGGTGAAGGATTAAGAACCAACTGTGCGGCAATTTACTAATTTTCCCTGTGCCTGGCTCTAATGCGGAGAGAATGAAAATTCGCAAATGCCTTGGATGCAACATCACATTATAGTGGGAATCTGTGGTTCAATAGTTTCCTGTGGTTCGCTGACACTAGTTTGAGCATTAGTAACTTACAGAAAGCCGCTAAAACCTATTCAAAACGCTCAGTCACTCGTTCTTACTCCCTGTACTTTGTAGTTTTTAAGAATTCGACAATAAATAGATACGCTCGGGCCAAAAAGTAGCATGTATAGCATGTATAGCGAGAGAGATTAGTAATACATCCCACTTAGTTCATTGTAGTCCTCTGTCCATTTTGTAACTTGGAAACTGTGCATAATTAATTGATAGGTCCAAGCACAGGTATTTCTAGAGTCGAAAGAGGTCCACTTCTAAGTGCTCTTAATTAATTAAATGATACAGCGATCTAGTTGAGTGTATGTCATCACAGAAATGCTAAACTCGGTCTGCCTCATCGATGTGAAATAAATTTGGCACAAACAATCGACAAAGTTAGCGCGGGTCTGAACCATATGCGCAGTCAATAAGCCCCAACTTGGCTTGAGCTTCACCAAGTTGCCTCTCAATAAAGATCTCCTGATTCATCACGAAAGGGCTTCCCTCTCTACCAGACTAACCTTTTGTCTATCAAACTAGCCCATTGTTGTTGATGAGTCCATCATTATGCCAGCCTCTGTCTACTTGACTTATTTGTACTGTGTACCCTTATCTTTACTAGCAATTTTCACTTCGCGATGAGATCTAAAATCTAAAGCCATGATGCAGAAAGATAAGCATTAAACATTGAAGAGACGAGACTTAAAGACGGCAAGGTGAACTATGAGACGGGCCTAATGAGCTTATTCGAGAAATAACATGACTATGGTCAGTTAGAGTGATCCAAGGCGCCCAGGATTGGGTAGATCGGATGAGACCAATTGATAAATGTGATACGGGGACGTGACTCAAAGAGGCACTGTGCCAGGGAGAGGTTTTCTTAATCTTATAGAAGTACAACAGCAATTTGGAATTTATGTCGTCTAATACTCAACATAGTCAGCGGAAAACAGTAGTTTAACTACGGAGCCACTTCTACCAAGGTTTATCATGTGTTGAATATTTGTGATTGCATTACAAGAGTGGCAATGAGTTCAAAGTCCAGGAACTAGCCAACTCTGAAAACATGACGAGCTTTTCATAGTTCATAGATAGCCCTAATTATCTTGAAGATCAGATGATCATGTCTGGAATCTTTGACTATGATGCTTTGTCATTTATGTCAGTGAATTGGGAAGGCCAGATACTAGTATTTGATGCAATAGCATTCGAAGGTGAACCGAGAAAGATGGGATCGAATATTCTGTTTGTTCAATGAGTTCGAATAAGCGCTTAGTTACAAGTCTTTGATGGAGTTGACATACGCAAATGAATTATATCAATGGTAATGTGTTAAAAGTTCTTTGAAGTAAGGGCGCGGATCAAGGACTTGGGCTGCAAAGAGTACGGCTAGACAAGTGAGATACCGTATACTTGGATGAAATGGAGCTGCATTGGAAGGATCCGCTCAGACCTATTTGATCAAGTAGAGGATACGACTTTTGTGGGATAGAACATGAAAGCTGCAAGGACAGTGAATTGGTTGCATCGCTGCACAGAAGGTGATGCATCTCTCTGCGCAACCGATCATGGTATTTTCAGATTGAAAACAAAGTAGGCTTACGATGTGTATATGTGAGGATATGGGACAGGCAAGTGAGGTTGAAATGTTCTGAAGAGTGTGAGTTTAAGCGAGAAGGGTTAGAAAGCTCTATTAAGGCTTCAGTGTCGTAGTCAGAAGTCGCCCGCAGACTAAATTTCAACCGATTATTGAAGGGAGAAGTGCTATCATGATTATATTAGTTATAAACAGTCCTCTATGGATGATAACCTAATTGTGGAAAGACGCTCTATCCCACCGACGAGACCCTGCAGCAGCATCAGATGGCATTAGCCTGATTTAGTTAAAGAGGTTGAAACTAGCCTATTCTGTTTACATCAATACTTGTGAACGGTTACTAAGCTTTGGAATATTCCAATACTCTCACTTTGAGAACTCATCCTGACGTCTTTATTATTAATAGCGTATAGTAGCTTACATACTTGTTGTTCTTTGCTGGTTTTCTGGCAGGAAGAGTCATCGATAAAGATTACGTCAAATAAACCTCGTACTAGGAGGAGTCCCTCAGCTGATAGCCTCAATGGGCGACAAATTTTGGTCCACATCAAGCATTTTACTTCTATGAGGAACATTAAAGACAATAATCTCATTGAATCTACATCCTTTTCTGGTTTTCATAAGCTGAGAGCATTGTCTAACGACTCAATAGTAAGCGCTTGCCACAAATCCTGTCACTGGCAGACACCACATATGCGCTGTGCAACCGTGATTCTTCACATCATAAATCGATCGAAAAGTACATATACTTTAGTTCACCCGGCAAGCTTGTAGAATTTATAGATGGAGATGACTCATCCCTCAGCTCATTTTTTCAAGCTATAAAAAAGTATCATCATAAGCACCATTGAAGATTAACAACCTTTGTTGCCTAATTTAAAAACTATTTAGCAGGTAGATTATTTTTATTGAGCTTAAATTGAATCGAAATACTATTATTCAATGTCGGAGAGAACGGAGACGAACGATCGCGGCCTCCCATCTGATAATATACGAACTACCTTCCCCGGATGGCAGTTGGGTAAATGTCTATTGTCACCTCGCTACCATGGTTACCTGATAATCGCTGCTGGATTTGTTGCCAATTTCATTGTGTTTGGATTTGCCTTCACGTTTGGTGTGTTTCAAGACTTCTAGCTCAGTGATGCTGGCCCACTTTTTGGGA
>NC_016501.1:0-1043 GCF_000243375.1 Torulaspora delbrueckii | reverse complement strand
CAAAAATAAGTAAGAAATGTGTTGCAATTTTCATCCAGATATTGGTTTAAGATATAAGTCAGAATATACAACCAATCCTTTGAGTTTGCAGCCAATCTGGCGAGTATGCAACCAATCAGCCGATTTTAGATCAAATCAGCCCATTTGCAAATAATCAGTCGACTTTGCAATAAATTTGCACCCAGTCAGACCATTATTGCAACCAGACATGCAACCATTGGGTAGAGGATGGTTGAAGACGTGCAGCATCAGGACATGCAACACATTAGTAAGCTTATGAAAGCTCTATAGGTTCAGAGAGGTATAAAAGGGACGGAATATCCCGGGAATCATGATACGTAAATCTTCCACAAGTAGTTTTTATATAACGGAGGAGAAATTACTTTAAAAAGAGAAGTAATATTAGAAGAACCTTTATCATTCAACAGTTATCAAAAGAAGTATAACATGTGTTCCCTTGCTGAATCTCTAACACAAGAGCATGGTGTAAGGTTGTGGTGTGTGGAGAATGAAGGGAATTCGAGCCAGCGCTTGATGTATTATCGTTGTTGATGTTAGACATTTTAGGTTTTGTTCTTTCTTTATATCTTTCGTATAGAATGATTTATCCTCCCTCTATTTAAAAAGGATTTAAGTATAATAACTGAATGGTTTCAGGAACAGACCGGGAATTTAATGCGTATTTATACCTTTGGAACCTGGAAAAATTTTCACTTATCCTGAGTCACACGCCGTCGACCACCCTACTCTTTTCGGTCGATTATATCTCTTTTAGTCCTATGTTCCGTATTAGGATAATTCGCAGCCACCCGATAGTTCCGACATGGTGTAAGGTTGTGGTGTAAGGTTGTGGTGTAAGGTTGTGGTGTAAGGTTGTGGTGTAAGGTTGTGGTGTAAGGTTGTGGTGTAAGGTTGTGGTGTAAGGTTGTGGTGTAAGGTTGTGGTGTAAGGTTGTGGTGTAAGGTTGTGGTGTAAGGTTGTGGTGTAAGGTTGTGGTCGTAAGGTTGTGGTGTAAGGTTGTGGTGTAAGGTTGTGGTGTACGT